>NW_008239759.1:2009865-2035531 GCF_000691975.1 Corvus brachyrhynchos
CCCCCCCCCCCATCAGGTCTTACATGAAACATTTCCCCATCATACATTCTTAATGAATGGTCTTATTCAAGGTGTTAAGGTAAGATTTTTTTTAAACCTCTGACCTAAATATTCTGTGTGTTCTCATATTTTAACTTGTCTCACCTGCATTCTCCATAACAACATACAAAACACTGAGAATGTAGTTAATTTTAAACCCTTTTTTTCACTGTAGGGGTTCTTTCTTGGGCTCAGTTCAAGTTTTACTGCTAAGTGGCAGCATCTTGAAACAAATGGAATGTTTCTCAGAAATTTAAATTCCTCTCATTTGAATAGGTACCACTTGTAGCTATTGTAATCTTGATAAGGATCTGTCTGAGAATAGAGCTAGGTTTTTATTGTCTGCTTCCTAATGTTAAATGATTTATGTCAGAGGCAAATTAATGCAACCATGATGATACTATTGAGATAGAAAATGAAGCACTTAAACACTGGGATTTTGTCTTAAAATGTGGCCTAAGAGCTAATTTTCATCAGGTTGGTTTTATTTACTGGACCTTTTTTCATCAACTCTTTTAACATTCTATGGTCCTCAAGATATTCAGGACAGCTTATAGCTTACTTACACCACTGCATTCACGCTGTGATTATGCTGGATTGTGGCCACAAAAAAAGCTTGCAAGAGTTTTCTAGGATAACTAATGTAAAGTCTTTTCTTTGATAACTATTGTACTGAGAGACTGCAAAGCTCTTGCTGTAACTTATGACTAAGATAATTTATAACACTCAGAAATTACTTATCTTTATGTCCTGTAACAAATGTAAAGCATTGCTTTTAGTTGTAAGAACATGATGTCTTTAGGACTGACTTGCTGTCTTGCTGTCTTTTATGGTGGATTGGCAGAACACAATGCACTCAGGGTGTTGGTTTATCTCAGACTGAAAGAGGAAGTTATCTTCTCATTGTTCTCATAGAAAAACAAAGTTCATGTTCCTCTTCCTGTTTTCTTTCAAGTTTTTCACTCACAGTGCAATGTAACTGTGTATAAATAGTAGTAAATAGAGGGGTTCCCATAGATTTTGTACAGAGGATATCTGTAGAAAAGTGCATTAATGTCATGAACGTTTGGATTGCTCTAACAGGTGTAGTAAATGGAGGAGCTTGTACGTCCATTCTTTTTTCTTTAAAATTTTGTTTATGAAACATCGGAAGTGTCTTTGGTGACAGCAAAATATGTTAGTTCATATGGTACTGAAATCTGATTCTAAGGAGCAGAAACATTAATTTCAACTGAGTAAGACAGTATGTCCTTCTGAGGATTTCGTAGTCTGGCTTTATGGCTTTTGTTCTCAGTCTCCCTTACTTGAAATGTTGAAATCAGTTTGTTGTAAGGATTTAGCAGAACAGTTATTTAGTACAGCAGTCTGTACGCCTATGTTAAACTTGTGACTATATTTGAATAAGAGAGGTAAGCTAAAGTTAGCCAGAGTAGACTTCCAGTGTGTTAAGGTGCTTACAGAACCATGCATTTACTCATGTTTGGACTCTCGGCAGAGTTGAATTCATAAGTGAAGAATGTACTAATTCAGAGGAACTGTTTCCCAGTTCCCAGTTTGTTTCACAAACCCGTGAAATCCTTTACTTATTGTAATTCTCCTGTGTAATAGAACAGATTTGAGACCTAGGTTCTAGGACTTTAAGAAATTTTGGAAAATCTAGTATTTGCTCCTTAGTCAATTCCTTCTGTTTTTACTGTACATGTGAGTCTGACCTTCTCCATGGGAATCTCATTATAGCGTCCCATGATCTCAAGTTGTCAGACTTGCTCAAATGGTCTTCATAGTTCTTGCACTGTACAGAATATGCGATGAATATGTAGTATAAAGCAGCAAGTGTTCTGTTAAATTTGTTTCAGAGAGTGGTTACGTTACCCAAAACTCTCCCTTGGGACAGTCCAGATTAGAGGGCAACTTGGGTTTGAAATCTAGCACTGAATCTCTTGATAGAGGCTAAGATAGTGTCCTTTGTGGAACTAGACTGTATTTTGGAGATTTTAAAGAAGATTTTGCAGTCTGTATTACTTCTATATCGAATCAAATGGATCTTGAAAAAATCTATGCTGTCTTTTTTTTAAATTCACTCAGGTTTAATAGATTTGAAGCACAAACCATCAGAATCACAGGAAATTAGACTGTAGAACAAATTGTGTACATTTTCAGTTATCTACAACTTCTGTGTTTAATTGTAAATCAACTTTAAATTTTCCTTTCGTGTATTGTAGATAAAGTGAGCCTTGGAAATGTAGATACAGACACATTAATTGTTTTTCTTCTGTCACAGGGTTTTTTGTCCTTTCTCAGTGCTCCACTAATAGGTGCTCTCTCAGATGCTTGGGGAAGGAAATCTTTTCTTCTTCTTACAGTTTTCTTCACCTGTGTCCCAATTCCATTAATGCGAATAAGCCCATGGTAAGTGGTACAAACTGCAGTAGCAAGCTTGTCAGGAGAGCAGATGTTCAATCAGAGGAGTAGTTTGGGGAAATGGAAGAGAGACAGACAGTAAGACAAGAAGAAAGCATCTTTCCTTTCAAGACCATGTTGGTGTTAATCTGGAGCTTTTCTGTTCAAGATGTGTTCAAACCATGTATCCTAGAAGTAGAAATAATGGAATGTGAACTATAGTCGCACAAGTAAAACAGTACTTGCAAGGATTTGATAATCCTGTCTAACTCTGTTTTAAGATCAGCTGTTAATTTTTTCCCTTGGTGACTGACAGTAGTAAAGATGTTTTAAAGCTAAATGAGCCTACCATCTATTTGCCACAGAAAAGTATAATTGTTGCACGTGAGATCTTTTAACTCTTTCATTAGGACTTTGAGACCAAGTCAATACTGCTAAGTAAGATTTCAGTTTCATTTACATTAATTGTGAAACTTGGAAGAATTACAAAAGAAGTTTGTGTACACTGAATGCATTCAGAATTCAGCTCCCACAGCATTATATATATGATAGTTTATTCCTTAACTGGCTGACGAAATGACTTCTAAGTTCATTTTTCATAACTTAAACTTGAGTGTGTAAAAATCTATAGGTACCATGTCCTCAAGGGGCCACTTATTCTTTTAGGCTGATGTAAAATAAACAGAGGAATACAAAAAAGTTAAAATGCTGTTTTCTAGTATTTAAGTGAGACTGCACAGTCATTTATTCATTCATCTTCACTAAAGTTCTGTGTTAGTTCTCTTGGAACACCCCTTTTACGCTTAAACGCAAACTTGCTGATGAGTAAGATAAAAAGCAAGAGATCTTAGCTCAAACTCTCTAATTGTTGCTTTTAAATTATTAGGTGGTACTTCGCCATGATTTCAGTATCTGGAATATTTTCTGTTACCTTTTCTGTAATATTTGCCTATGTAGCTGATGTAACACAAGAACATGAAAGAACTACAGCCTATGGACTGGTAAGATATGCTCACCTTGGGAAGAAGGCCAGATTATGACCTTCCTATTGAACTTGTGTTTTGATGTACAGATTGTTTCCTGATTAATGTAAAGATGTTGATAAAGGAATGAACCATGGCTCAAGACACTGGGTTAGAGTTCAGACAGTGAACAGAGTGCTATGTGCTTATGGGAACAAAAAAAATACTTGACAACTTGCATAGGGGGCATGTGTAAGAAAGAATGTCTTTTAAGTTTTGCAAACAAAACATTAAATGTTAAAGACAATGCAGGTAATGTAATCTAGCAATAGTTTTCCATCACCTGTAAGTTGTACTTCAAGTTCATGTGACTTCTTTCTAGTATGGAATGGCTTTTTCCAAAGTCAGAACAGTGAGGAAGGATGAAAATGCATAAAACAGTATTTTTAGTAACTTAGTCATGACCTTTCTTAATTATCAAAAGATGAGGAAAATAATTTAGTTAGTACCAACTAGCCCTTTCAATGCTAAAATAATTCCTACTTAGTTTACTTTCCTAATATCTATATTACTTTAGGTTTTGGAGGTCCATTGGTAGATGTCCTCAGCCTTTGGACTTCATTTAGGCAAGCATTTAAATGTACAGACAACTTTTTCAGTCAAATCACTTCATAATTAGAAAACAAAGATTTCAGTCTATTTGAGAGTAAGAGCTGTTTTCCTTTGAGGCAAACCTGATTTTGGATTGCAAATCCTGTCTAGTATGGTGTGCTGTTGAGGAGGCTATAGAAACTTATTTTGGGCCCATGTTTACTGTCATAAATGATGTGTGGTTTATTTAATTTTTTTATGTTTGGTTTGGGTTTTTTACTTGAATTTTTACTGCTGTGTTTTTTAAATCACACTTTTGGGGAGGGGTGGTGGTGGTGAGCAAGTTAACTTCATTTTTCTGTAATGGCAGAATAACCACTTTGATGAGTTTGTAAACTGTTGTTGTACATAGGTATCTGCCACCTTTGCAGCAAGTTTGGTAACATATTTGGGTACCTCGTCCTGCCATTGGAGCATACCTGTCTGCCAGCTACGGAGATAGTCTGGTTGTACTGGTGGCCACGCTGGTGGCTGTTGTGGACATCTGCTTCATCCTGATAGCTGTACCAGAATCTCTGCCAGAAAAAATAAGACCTGCTTCGTGGGGATCATCTATATCATGGGAACAGGCAGATCCTTTTGCAGTAAGATGCACTTCAATAAGTAATTATTAAATATTTGATGATTAATGAGTAATAATTATTAGTTGCAGTTTGTAAGCTTGAGAAATCTTCAATCTTACTAGTACCTTGACTGCCGTATACCATAGTCTCTGTTCTCTGCTCTTGCCCGTAAAGATCTAACTACATTTAAAAAACTAAATCAAACCAAACTTTGTGGATTAAATAATTCTAGATTTGAAAATAATGTTTGGCGTGAAATCCAAAGGGACAATACTTTACTTTTCTAATTTACGTACTCTATTTTATTGCAAAGAGAAATGCTGAATTCTTACACCTCAAAAGCCAGTATTTTAATGCTTTACATATTCACTTTATAATTGTACTTCTGGCAGTGTCTTTCCCCACTCTTGATTTCCACTTTTGGTTATATGTGATTTCTTTCTAATAGAGAATGGATCTATGAAGCCTGATTTTTTTATAGGCATGTATAGGAAGGGCTAAAACATACCATGCAGTCTTGTTCACTTACTCACTCAGATAACTTACATTTTTTTTACACCTTAGTATCTTATGAAAAGGAGGAGTGATTTTTCTTCATGAGATCCATCCTGCTGGGAACTGCTTTTGAATATTGAGAGATGAATGACATGCTCGAAAAACTGCAGTTACAGAATTTGTTTTCCACAATTTATTTGTTCCTTAAAGTAAATAATATGATCAGTGAACAAGTGTAAGAAATGTATATTATTTGCTAGCATCTTTCAAAACAAATTATTATTATGGAAATCCATTGGAAGACATTATGCATTTCCCTTACTGTTATGTAATACTGTTTTTGGGGAATAGTTGATTTGGCACTGAACAGTAGCTTCAAAAGTCTTAATGGAAGCTTTGCCAAAGAGTTGGATCCCCCGAACTGTAATGAGATTGTTTGTGACTTAAGTTTCAGCTTAACAATTTCCATGTGTAATTGTTCTGATGTGTATGCATGCACAAAAAAGGGAATCTACCTTCTTTCTTTATGCTGTCATTAGAGTTTGTACAAATGTTTCAATACCTGGTTTGTTCTTTTTTTTTTACAGTCTCTGAAGAAGGTTAGAAAAGATCCTACAGTTCTCCCAATCTGCATTACAGTGTTGCTCTCATATTTGCCTGAGGCTGGCCAGTATTCTAGTTTCTTTCTGTACTTGAGACAGGTAAATGTTGGTGTCTTCACATCTTACTAAGGATGTTTAAATAAGTATTCCCTATGACCTCTTTTTTGTTACAGACTTTGCTCAGAGACCTGCTTTCTGGCAAAGTAAAGCGTTAAAATTAAAGGCAGGGTGCTTTGCTAAGCCAAGAAATGAGTAGCACTTGACTCCTGATGTATAAACCCTGCAATATCTTAAGCACATGTTAACCTTAAGCAGGCCTTGGTTCTCATTCAGTGCAGCAGTTTCTGGGTCTGTCTCAAGGATCTTGCCTGTTGAAGACCTATGGCGTTTGTGGGAGGGATAGAGAACTTCAGTTTCTAGATCCATGACTTCCTCTGTCTCCTTCTTTTAAGGCAGGTTTTTTTTTCCTTATAGTTTTCTTGGCAAAGAGTCAAGTTAAGGATTATTCTTCAAAGTGGACACTTCCTGTGTGGATCCTGTATAGATCTAGAGTACAAGCAGGGATGAGTGCTTTCGTTGAGAAGATACTCACTGCTAGTAATTGTCCTGGATTGTGTTTGGCATTTGTTTTACGCAATTTCTGCTTCTCTACAGATTATAGGCTTTGGATCTGCTAGCATTGCAGCATTTATAGCTGTGGTGGGCATTCTGTCCATAATAGCTCAGGTAAGCTTTATTCTTTATGGCGCTTCATTTAAGCTTGTCTTAAACTTTTTATATGCTCTAATAGGCCAGTGTATCTTGCATTCACTAAACGTTGTATTCGTGATACAGCCTGTGTAAATTTCTTGCTTTGTATCAGCTTTCCTTAGAAATACTGGATCTGGACATCAGAAAAACAAAATTTGCTAAACTTGGATCAGGAAATTCACTGGAATTCTGACTTAAAATCATAAAAATGGTGCAGGAAATTTGTTACTAAATGAGAGGAATTCTGAAAGGAAAATGCCTTATTTTAAATAAAAGTCATGCTACTTGCACCTATTCAATTGGCTTCTCCTATCAAACTTGCATATGAGCAAGACCTGATCTTTCCAGGGTTACTCCTCAGCTTGGAGGCTGAGGAGCTGTGAGGCCTTAGTATCTTCTTGTCATATTTCTTAATTGGCAACAATGTGCTGATTTTTCAACAGATCCTTTATGTCTTTTGTAAATCAAAGAGTTTTTATGATATGATCTTTGGTATCTTTATGGATACAGTTTGTCTTCCTGTTTCGGTAACGAGTAGGGGAATGGCATAGAGAGTATGTTCTAACCTTGTTGCCATTCTTAGCAGAATGAAGGTCTTACTATTTTGATATGAACACATTCATCAATGTTTACCAGTTTTACTGGTGTCAGTTGTGGCCTTCATTAGCAATTCAAGTCATTATTTTAATCCTCGTGCTGTGGTTTGTTCTGAGGCTGTTGTGTGCACTCACATTTGCCAGTCATACTTTATGCAGACCAGTATTTTTGCTAAAAATCTCTAAGATGGCTTTCCTTCTGGTTTATAATTTTCAGTATTAAAATGAGGAAAACCTATTGATTTTTGAGTTCTTTGAAGAGTACAGCTTACTGAAATAATCTTTGCTTATTGACATAATCTTTGCTTCATAAATATTGATTTGTGTTGGCATGTTGGATATCTCCAGAAAGAACTGAATACATGAAGGTAGAATTACTGTGGTTTTTTCTATGTAGCATTCAGACTAAAAATGAAAAGCAAGAAAGCTGGGGTGGGTGGCTGACCTTAGCTGGATGCCAACTGCACTCAGCTACTCCAGCATTCCCCTTCCCAGCCAGGCAGGGAAGAGAAATTGAGGTACAAACCAACTAGGTGGAGATAAGGCAGTTTATTAAAGTAAAAGCAAAAGTTTAGGTATGCACAAGCAAAGAGGGGAAGTAAAAAAAGGTTTGTTTTCTGCTTTCCATCAGCTAGCAGTGTTGAGCTGCTTCCCAGGAAGCAGGGCTTCAGCACATGTACCACTTTTTCTGAAAGTCAAAGACCATAAATAACAAATGCCCCATTTCTCCTCCTTTCCTTAGCTTTTATACCCAAGCTGATGTCATATGGAAAGAGTTATCCCTTTGGTCAGTTTAGGTCAGCTGGCTGAGTTGTGCCCCCTCCCAGGATCTTGCCCATTCCCAATCTGCTGATGTGGGGGAATGTTGAGAGAGCACCGGTGCTCTGCCAGCGCTGCTCAGCAGTAGCCAAAGCCCTGGTGTGTTATCAACACCTTTCCAGCTATGGACACAAAGCACAGACCTGTGAGGGCTGCTACGGGAAAATCAGCTCCATCTCAGCCAGACCCAATACAATCAGGAAGAGAGACAAGACAAGAGAGGAGGTGTATTCTGCTTTGCAGTCTTGGTTCCTTTTCTCTGTATTTTCACTGAAGCATTGGTGAGTTTCTCCTTTTAAGGAAAAGTTTGTCCTCCATTAACTGAGTCAAGTGTCCATGTGGACTTCGCTTTACTAGGAAGTGTCTGCTTCTTGCCCTGAGTGTCTTGCTGTTGTATCTGAACTGGGATCTCCTTCCCCCTTAGAAGTAACAGTTCTAACAAAGAGAAACACTGATCTTTGGTTAGGATTAGCTTCCATGTGCAAATGAAAAGGCTGTATCAGTGGTGTAAAGAGTCAGTAGAAAATGTAATTAATGGTGCGTGGGAACCAGCCTTGGCCAAATTTCAGTGTGTATGATGAAGATGACAAAGCAGCAAGATTTACCTGTAAGTTTAAATGTAAATTTGCATAATAATTCAAATTACCTAAGGAGTTTACTTTTTTCTGAGCTAGTAGTCTTTTTTTCTCTAGTATTTCTAGATACTGGTAAATTCAAGTCATGTCCAGCCTGCACTATCTTAGCTTGGTAACAGCTTTTATTTTGGGGAACACTCTAGTCTGTAATAAAATGGCTTTGTAGAGGTGGAAATGAAAGCCTGTTTACACTGGAAATAGACACTGTCATCTAATGCACATAGAGAAGGCAGTATGTATGCTTCTTGATGTCCCAAAGCAGTAGCCCTTTAAGAATTAAGAATACCTGTGCATTAAATGTTGAAATTACTTACCTGTATTTTGGACTTCATACAGGGGAAGTAAGACGACAAATGGTATTAATTTCCTCATTATTTGAAAGGTCTTCTGAATTACTTTGCATGGGAGAAATTACTTTAGCAGTCTGACTTTTAAACAACTTTTGGTTGAACCAATTTCTCTTGCAGACTGTGTGTCTCAGTATCTTGATGAGATCTATAGGGAACAAAAACACAGTTCTCCTCGGCCTTGGCTTTCAGATCTTTCAGCTGGCTTGGTATGGTTTTGGATCTCAGCCTTGGTAAGCATACATTTTGGTATGGACACATCTGTTAAGGAACTGAAAGGGTTTTTTCCAAGAATTGCTACTATTTAATTTTGTTGTCATGGGTATTTAAGTGTTCTGTGAAATAAGCATTCCCATTTTCATTACACTACCAAAATTTGGTCTGTATTTTGCATATGTAGGAGTGGTAGAATTTCCTGTACATACAGCCCTTTTGCAAAGGGAGTCTTGGCAACATTTTGGTCCACTGAGTGTTAAGTCTATGAATGTGGTTAAAACTTTTTTTTGAACTCACAAGCTAGTAAGTAGCATGTTCTGTCTAGTAATTCCACTAGAGCTATTTTACCCATTAGGTACTGGACCTATACTTGTTTTTGTTTTTCTAACATATTCTCCTACTCTAATTATATTTGGTCTTAGAAACTGTCTAGAGTTTCTTCTGTTGGAAAAACTGTATGTAAGTGGAGACAACTAGAACCATAAGCTAGAACAACTTCTGCTTTACCAAGGAGGAAGTCCTGCTTAGAAGGATGAGTGCTTGTTGTTTATCAGAACACTTCCCAGTCAGTAGTTTCAGAAGCTAGAGAATTGCCTCATTAGGACACCCTGGGAAATTGTTCTTTTGTACAGCGTTTGGAAAGTTTTGAAAGCCTACTTCACTCCCATTCCTGTCTTTTTCTCTGCTAGGATAGACTCAAATCCAATGTGCTTCTGTTCCAACAAGTTCAGAATAATATGTGGGAGGGGAGCAGGAAGATAACCAGATAATTTCCAGTCTCTAGGTATTTTAATAAAAACATTTTGAAAGGGCATTGAGCGTTAAATAAGGGTGCCCTTGTGGCTCTTTGGGAGTATGGGGAGTAATTACAAGGGCAGTCTCACTTTTAATCCGAATTATGTATTTAACACAGGATGATGTGGGCCGCGGGAGCTGTAGCAGCGATGTCAAGCATTACATTCCCAGCAATTAGTGCTCTGGTTTCACGAAATGCAGAGGCAGATCAACAAGGTTAGTATGGGATCAGTTGCTGTTTACGCATCAGACTGCTTTTTTGTCTAGAAAGCAGAAGTTATCTAGGTGTACTTTTCAAGTTATCTTTGTGAGTTTTCACTTGGCAGTACCTGTGGAAGCCTGCAGATCTATGTAGAGAGGAAGGAAGTGCACAAATTCATCATATTTGCATTGTAAAATACGTAATTTCTGACGAGCTACTTGTTGTCTTTCTTCCTGTAGAAGTAATACAAAAGCAACAAAAACTTTATCTCTTTTTCTTTTCCTTTTATTACATGCAGCATTCTCTAAGTAGACAGTGAGGATTAATGTAACAATACTACCTTTTTAATTGCACATTTTACCAGGTTGAAATAAATGTATTCAAGAAGCTTTATTTTTTGTAGAAAAGTTGGTCCTTTGTATTTGATACAGTACTTTAGATCTTCAAGGAATAGAAAAGGAAGCGAAAGGAACCAATTAATCTGAGAAAACACAAAATTTACTGGTTTTGATGTGAAAAGCAATGTGCAGTCAGAAAGTACTCCTCCTTTAAAGTGAGATGAGAGTAGGAGTCATCACAAATTAAAATACTGGTATATAAGAAGTGAATTTAGTGTTCTCTTTAAAAACTGCTGTACATGTAAATTTTAAGTATTAGTTATACTTTAGCATTGTACAACATGAAGTTAGGTAAATGCAGTTAATCTGAGAAGTACAAACGAGATGCTGTTCCAGGAGGTGGATTTCTGTTGAAAGATACAAAATAGAGTGTTTTACATAGTTTTTTTTGACTATTCCCCTCTCCCTCTTTCTTTTTTTTAGTGACATTTTAAAGATTTTTCAAGATTTGTTTTCTGTTTATATCAGGAAATAACTAGTTCAGTTAAGCTGACGGAAGCCACTGAACTTTGATTTTACATAGAAGAAACTGGTGTTAATAGCTTAAGGCTTTCAATAGTTTCAAGACTGAGGTTTTGCCACCTAGTGGCATGAAGATTTTGAACTTTCATGTCATCAATCCATGAAGTAAAAACTTGGACAGCTATCTTTTTTGCATGTTTTCTTTCCTCCCAGTTTACAAGTTACTGCCTTAAGAACAAGGCAGATTATTAATATTGCAAATTGGCATTTTTAGACTCTTGTTACATAAAGTTAATATCATCAAAACACTTTTTGCACTGTTGTCACAATCACTTAATGAAGTCGAAACAGAAATATACCGATAGCACTTTGATTAATCAAGCTTTAAAAAGAATCCAGTGTAAAACTGCAGCCAGTCACGTATTGTGAATTTGCTGCTATACACTTAATCTACTGCCCTGAGTAAGTTACTTGGTATTTAAATAAATGCTGGTCACAATTCGTGCATATTTTCCCAAGCAGAGTTCTTAACGCTTAGGTACATTACTCTAAATTTCACGTGAAAATAAATGGAATGGGTACCACATTTAAGCTCTGCTGTCTTTGCTATCTTCATTTCAGGCTTTGGGTGTAGGTGGAAGAACTCTAATATAGAAAATTAAACCTGCACATAAATTTCATAATCATAATAATGAAATATTATATAATGATAAAAATCATAATGCTTCCAGTAATCTGCAGGTATAGTGACAGAACTATGATGATGCAGAGGATTATTTTAATCCAACAGACTTGTCTTCAGTGTACTTCTTACATCTTAGAATGTAGAAATAATTATTATGTGATATATTTTGGAAAAATTTATTAAAGTACACGCAGAACTCTTGGCTCTGAGCATTTCTTTCTTGCTTAAAAAACCAATCCTACTCTTTTTGGTTTTTTTTCCTCATTAGGTGTTGTCCAAGGAATAATAACTGGAGTAAGAGGACTGTGCAATGGCCTGGGGCCAGCACTGTATGGCTTTATTTTCTTTCTCTTCCATGTGGAACTCAATGAATTGCTACCTGATAACACTTCTGAAAAAAAAACAAAGCAAAATCCCAGTGATAAGGTAAGTTCAAAATCTGGTGTGCAGTTTTCAGTGTAGAACTCATTAGGTCAGAAATCTGTCTTCTTTTTGGTTGATTTAAAATATTCATATCTTATTTCTTAAACTACTTAATTCTCACTTTTCACTTTTATTAAATTATTAAGATAGCTCTTAATTTAAATGTGATAGTAAATATTTAGATCTACAGTAGTGGCACCATTGGTTTCAGTATTGCAATGGTACCAGGTAATTTTGTTTGATGTAAATTTACTGGAGTTAAAGTTTGAGTGAGGTTGCATCATTATAATTATCCACAGGAAGCAATCACACCGAATAGTGGAGTTGTAGGCTGTGTTGTAGAGTAATAATAACACTTGGCAATGCAATGAGCAAGGACAGCTTTTGAAAGATTTTTACTCCCTTCAGTGAAACCACAATCTTGTAATACTCAAAAGCTGCTCAGATCAATTAGCTGTTGTACTACAAATGAGGGCATATTAATTTGTGCAAGTTCATTACTTCTTTAAGTATTTGTATGTGTAGTACCTCTTGAAGATTCAATATCATTAAGATACATTTTTGATGTGTTACCATCAGCTGAAAATTTGTGCCTCTGTAACAGAGGAGAATTGAGGCAAGGGAAACATATTACTGTTACTGTATACTTACGTTCAGCTACTCTCCCACTTCATTTGAGAATAGCTTCCTACATTTCATTTCATAGAATAAAAGTACGCTGGATTGACAAATCTCACCTTCTGATTTTTATCTGGTTTTAGTTTACACAGATAAAGAAAAGTTGTTAAAGATTAGAAAAAAAAGCTGGGTTGTTGACACGTTTCTTTTGTAGAGGTTTGTCATCAAACTTGGCTGATTTAAAATTTATCTTAAAACCTTTCTGGTGTTTGTTTTTAGTTGGGGCTATGAAATATGGGTAAGTTTTGTTTTTAAATTTTAAAATAAACTGCTTAGAACCAAGAGAGAATAACTCCAAATACTAAATTATCATACATGAACAATGTGCTGCAGTGAGAATGGTATGTACTACATAGCCTGCTATTACTTTGCGTAGTCATTTATTGTTTTTTCGGGATGCTTGTTTAACTTGTTTCTAGAGTATCTCAGCCGTGGAAAAGTGAAGCTAAGATTTATTGAGTATTTGTACTTCTCGATGTTGAAACCTTATTCTGTTAATCTTCAGAAGAGTCTTGTTGATTTAATAGGCACATTGTCTAAAGAAAAAAAATACAAAAAAGCATCAGTCAATATCTGTTTCATTTGCTAGGCAGTCATATTGTCAATTGACAATTTTATGTGTTTCTGATTTTTAGATCAGTGTTGAGATCAGGTGGAGAATTTGTGGGGATTGTAGATGCAGATAGGAACCTGTTTGCAAAAATTTTATAGTCACCATAAATATGTCTCTCATGATCTCCTGCCTTAGTGATGTAGTTCATAATGGCAGAAGTCAACGTCTGAAACTTCATGAATTCTTTATTATGCTTGTATTCCTGTAGAGAGCGATCATTCCTGGTCCACCCTTCTTGGTTGGAGCGTGCATTGTTCTTCTGGCTTTTCTTGTCGCCTTATTTATTCCTGAGAACAGCAAAGCCAGCAGTACCAAAAAACACAGCAACAGCATCAGCAGTAGTCGGAGTAACAACCTAGACCAAAGTAATGAAGAGGACATTGAACCATTGCTGCAGGATAGCAGTGTGTGAAGGCTAAATTCTGAGGGGTCTGTGGAGCAAATTCATGCCCTGAATTGTGGCTCTGGGAGCTTGGTGGGAGGTACAGGGTATCTTGCCTTCGAGAGGAAGGCAGCTGTGACAGGAGGTCACTTGCTGTACGATACTTGAGGTTGATGTCATGCTTGCAGGAGTGGTTTTTTAGAACAGCAAGTCACAAGCTGGTGTGATTCTACCCAATATTGGACTGCAAATGCTGTGTCAAATTCCGATATTGGGTAGAAACCTGAATGTACAGATAGAATTTTTTTAAAAGTTCGAATGTTCAGTTCCCAAAATTGCAAGATAACGTGAAATAAACAGGTTTGAGCCAGAACAATGTCTGCCATCACTATTACACGTTGTTCTGCATTTGTTATGCCTTCTGTCTGCATCTATGCCACATGTAGTCTTCATGGTACTGGAGGCACTGATCTCTATATAGTTTTGGTACCTGAAATACTGGGTATCAGTGAAATTCTCAAATATTATTTACTAACAAGGAGTCCACTAGTTACCAGAAAGCAGTGATGAAACTGAGATGGCAGAATTCAGAATGTGTGTGATCACACATGACAGTAATTATCCATACTGAAGGTCATACAGAAACTGTAAACCCACATTCTGGAGTAATTGGTTTTGTGCAGTTAAAAGCAAATCCAGATGACACCTGAGAGCCAGGTCCCATTAATGTTTCCCATATAAAAAAATAAAATTTTAATTTTAAAATGAGCAGGGTCAGAAATACAGGCACTTGAGTGGGTGCCAGAGTAGTTTACATCAAGAAATATATGTATGTACTGCATTTTGTCACTTTATCTGCCATATAAAATAATTTTTCCTATTAATTCCTTTCACCCCTGCCTTAACTGCTTCTTAGTGTTCAGTTATTAATCATATTTAGCCTTCATATCACTGTCTCACCCGCTGAATATCATGGATATATTTATATCAGATTTTTTTTCTAAAAGATTCTTCAAAGGTGTTACAAATGGTTACAAATGTGCTAATTTTTAGAGACATTTTATGAAGAATACACAGATTTATATGTATTTTGCTGCAGTGTAAATGGACTATTAAACCCAATTTTAATGAAGTACTCCTATGAATGTTTTATATGTATGCAATGTAGATATTTGTAAGGAGTTTTAATTTTTCCAGATGGGGTTCTGTGTAAATCATGTATTTATAAATGTAATGAGGGTACGGACAGTTATACAGTTTTTAAAAAAGATGATGTATTGACTGAACAAATTTTAAAAATACGTATTTTGAAACTTGTTCCACATTGAACACAGATAAGAAACCTTTTGTACTATGCGGTTTGGTTTTTAAGTTAATAAGCTTTCTAATGCATAATAAATATAAATATTAAGCTTTCTAGGTGTTGTGAGTAAGTGCATGTTCTTTCAAGTTCACTGTTGTGCCTTCTCTGCTTCAGAACAGAAGTGGGTAATCCTGGCGCTGGATGACAGTACCTGAATTCCTCTTCTGTTGTGTCTGTGTCATCAAGCGTGGTGAAAACCCTGCTTTGCTTAGAAATTCCTTTGGTGTCTGACATGGTATCCACTGGGGTAGAGAAGTGGAGAAGCAAAGTACAAAAAAACCCCCGAGAATAATTTGTGATCTGAACAGTACCGCAGAATTAAAATGCTTTTTCTGACAAGGCTTAGGTGGCTGTTTTTCTTTGAATTTCTTGTAATTAAAGCCTGGGCTTTTATGCTGGATACTCTTTTTGCTGCAGGCCAGAGTGCAGTTGGGTAGGTTTTACATGATCCCAGCTTAGAATGTCTTAAACTTGATATATGGAATTAAATACAGTATGTTAGTGTTAAAAGTAGCAGTTGTCAAATATATTACTGCTAATAGTATCCCAGCAATGGCTCAGATTTTTGAAGTAGAATCTCAGAATCACAGAATGGTTGGAAGGGACCTTTAAAGATCATGGGACAGGGACATTTTCACTGGAGCAGGTTGCTCAGAGCCACCCTGTCCTACCTGACCTTGAACATTTCCAGGACTTCCAGGAATGGGACATCCACAGCTTTTCTGGGCAGCCTGCAACAGTGCCACACCATCTTTATTTTCTTCCCTATGTCCAATCTAAACTTAACCCTTTTCATTTTAAAACTCTTACCCTTTGTCCTGTCACTGCATGCCCTGGAAAAATGCTTCCTCCTTTCCTACAAGCCTTTTTTATACACTGAAGGGCTCACCCCAGAGCCTTCTTTTCTCCTGTCTGAACAGCCCCAGCGCTCTCAACATGTCCTCACAGGAGAGGTGCTCCAGTCGTCCAGTCATTTTTGTGGCCTCCTCCCTCCCAACAGGTTTGTGGTTTCCTGTGCTGGGGAATCCACAGCTGGATTAAAAAAAAGCATTTTAAGCATGCACCCTTACTGTAAATATGTATATGTACTTCTGTGCGAATTAAGTACCTGATAAAAATATAAAAATTTAAGCTATAGATTAGATAAACAATTTTCAAATATTTTTTTATGAGTGGTACAAAGTATTTTTCTGTTCCCAGTAGAAGATTAATAAGTGATGCTCAGAAATACCTGATGCCTTATTATTTTTAGAAATTTTGGTTCTAAGTTCAATTTATCTAATTTTGATCTTTATTATCCATTTAATATCTATTTTTAATATCTGTCATTACTGAAAAAGATACCTCAGATATTAATCCAAATAGAAAGTGTGTTGAAGGTTGTGCTTACTAAGTCACAATACTCCTTTTTTTGGTCCTGCTGACTACTTATGCACAGGTGTATTAATATTAAACGTAATATTCAAGTAGTAAGTTTCCATTTTCTCTGACGTCAGTCACTTGGATTTGCACACTAATTGAATGGTCTTGAATTTTTGTGTTGTTAACAAGTGGATTGAAAAACCTTCCTTTGGAAGATTTTTTTAAAATGGGTTAGAAAGTACTTCCCTGTACAAATGTACAGATATTAGAAGTTTTTATGGGTGACACTTCTACCCTTCTTTTTGCAACAGTATTGCATGATGATGGAAACATTTTCAAGTTTCTGTTTTCAAAATGCTCCTTCCATACAATAACTTTATTTTGAAAAGAAAAATTTTCTTGCTCATTGTTAAAATAACATCTTGATCTTGAAGAGACACTTTAAATGTTTTTATTTTTCAAAAATACTAGCATAGTACTGGCAGGCCCTTTTCATCATAGAAAAGGTCAAGATATGTGGAACAATTGCTTTTCTTTCTGTGAAAGAAAAATGTAAGTTTGACAGCTCTTTTGAGCACTTTGAGATGGGATAACCAGTCCCATGTGGACTTTCATGAAACTCCCCATCTGTTTCCAAAGTATTGTAAAGATTCTAATATTGAAAGGTCTTGTTTTTATAAAATGAACCACTTGAATGACAATATAGGACATTGTCTGCTTTTGTCTCCAGTTTATTTCCTGCACTAGCTTCTCCATGAGTCATCCAGTAAATGAATTTCACTGTTGCTGTAACTTACATCCTGAGATGCCTTTTTTATTCTGTTCAAAGCCACCACTTCATTAGTGGTTACACTTGCACAGATTTTTCATAAAACAGCATTTTTAATAGAGGAACAGTTTGCTGTTGAGCAGCTACCTTTCTATTACATCTTTTTAGTAGGGTGTGGGATATGCCCAACCACTGCCCTGGAGGGATGTCTGCTGAGATAAAAGATTTTGCAATCGCCCAGCAGGACTCCCTGGAAAGGCAACGACTTTTGGGTCATGGTGAGGAAAGGCAGACCCACAATCCTTTGGGATACCCTATGCAGATCGTTCTGTAATCCATTGGTCTGTCCCAGACCCTCTGTAATCCACTGGTCCCCTTGCTGATCCCCTGTATCCCTATAAAGGCAAGCTCCCTTGAGCTCCTCGAGAGAGAGCTCGTCCCTGGCCTCCCTTCGCCGGAGGGAACCCACAATAAAGCTACCTTCGTGCGGAACCAGCCATACGGGTGCTCTCGTCTCTCTCTCTGGTCTGGTTTGGCCTGAGGCTGCCCTGCAGAGCTGAGCTGAAATCACGAGCTGATAATCACTAAAGAGCTGACAGCTTCTGCAAGGGCTCCTCTGCCAGCAGCTGAGAGGAAGACACTGGACCCCGGGAAGGTGATTCCTTTTGGGACCATCTCCCCAGACCGGTCACCTCTTCCTGGGTCACAGCCTTGGACTCCACCACCAGCTGTAATAGTAGGGTTTGACAAAAAGTTGCTCTTTATGTACTTTATAGTGTAAAAAATACAGCAAGTACCATAAACTGAGACAGGTTAGGAACACTTGTAATTTCAAACCTCCCACAACCCATAGTTTGTTCTAGTATTTATTTCTTCAAACCTTCAGCAGTGTTTTCTGTGAAATTTTGTGAAGTACGGGATTGAATATCACAGCACTTAAACATTGCTGAAAAAACTTACGAAGGTTGTTCTTTATGTCCTGGATGGCCAGTTTGTAAGTGCCCTGTTAATCCTTGTGGCTCCATACTATTAGCTAATGTCTTAAAGGTGCAGTATACACTCAAAAAGAGGTTCATTGTTAACAATGATACATGTAAATACTTACCTTGATAGTTTTCAAATTTTTTGGCCAACTTTTTGTCAAATCTGACTACACTGTCACTGATATTACCCTGCAAAGTGATTGATAAAAGACTTGCCCTAGGAGCAGAAGTATCAGCTCTGGAACTTTCTTGTCTGTTTGTGCTTGTATTATTTGTGTTGCCTTCAATCTGCAGGGTTTTTTTTCCAGAATTTCTTTGAGAGACTGGGTCATTTTGTGAGGATTAGTTTAGTTGCAAATAGATAATACAATCCATAGATCCACTTAACTGGGCACGTGTAAATGTCAATATGTCAGTACACTGAAAGTGAAAAAATGAGTGAGGGTGTCACTGTCACCCCCGTTCTGCATTGTGAAGCACCCAGTCTTCCTGAAGGATACCTCATGTACTGTAAAGTGTGACCACCTGGCATACAGACTAAATGAGGATGCAGTGTCAAGACATGTTAAGTATTAGTAAAGTTTTAATTTTTTCTTAACACTTTTAGATAAAAAATAAGTAATACCTCTTACTTTCTTCCTTGAACCCCCTGGGGTGCTCAGCCTCCACGTAGGAGACCATTTTTGCCAGAGCATGTTTTATTGCAATATAAGAACAGGCAATAAGAGTAAGACAGTGCCTCACTTCCTCAGGGTGGTAATGGGCATGCTTCTTTGGGGCAACTGCTGGTCTCCATTTGTGTTGAGCTGTGCTTCTGATCCCGAGAAACAAAGTTACAGTTGTTCTGACGCAAGTTACCTTGCCTGTTTTTTTTTTTTTTATTTTTTCAGAAGAAATGAAGAAATCAAACACTGTCTTGCCTGCCCCCTCCCTGAAAGCAGGGAAAGACATGATGGATAACACTACAAAGATCTGGAAAACTATACTTGGGAAACTTGTTCCCTTTTCCTCTGTCCTCAGAGATTTTGATCTGCTGTGTTCATGCCTTTATTGTGAAATTTATATATATTGTATATATATTGAAAAATACACTGTATTTTGATTATTATATACTAGACGATTATAATAAAACCTGTGATAAATAAACCTATTACTTAGATTGTTTTAACAAGCATGTTAAGCAGTCTGTTATATATACTGGCATCAGTATGTCTCCTAACATGAAGAGAATTTAATTTAAAAAGTTGTTAAAAAATTCTGGTCATACTTTTCTGTTGTGGTCCAAAAGCTTTCACTTACAGGATCTTCTAAGCTCAGTTGGCTAAGATGAGATACTTCCTGGTCAACCTGAAAAAGTTGGTGAACCAGGATGAGCAGATCAGCAGAACAGTCTTACTTTTTATGTGATTGAGGAAACTGAGCATGACTTCTAGTTCTGTTTAGTCTGTCTCATGGGTTCCATTTCAGGAGCTTGGGGGTGAGATTCATTTGAGAGTAAAAATCTTGAATCCAGCATGTGTAAAGAACTAAAATAAATATTTTTTTTATTTTCTAAACAATTTCTCATGAACAAGTCTTACAGAAAAGAAGGTACTGTTTGTCTTCTCCCATTGCCTTGAATAATCTTGCTCTGTTTTCTAAAAGAACACTGCAGTTAAGAGAATGGAAGATGTTGGGCACAGTTCAGGATACAGTCCCAGGCCTAGCATTGCTACTCTGCTGCCCTTGCAGTCTGTTTTCTGTTAGTATAAAAGTGCCTTTATGTACTGCACTTTCAGCACTAGCACCTTTAAGTGTGTTAAAATCCTTCCTTAATTTGAAAGTAAATGGTGGATCACTAGCTGAATCTCTGAGAAGTACGGAGCTGGGTGATTTAAGTGCAATTAACTGCATTACATGTTAGCAGCTTGGAAGTCAATATTTTTTATAGTCCTTTTTTTCTGTTGATGTGAAAAAATGGCCACTTTTGATTGCATACCCCGGTGAGAGCTTAGGCTTATGGATTTCAGGAAATTGCTTGTATCTGAAGTGTCCCTTAATTGATGCCTGATGCATACCTTAGTGCTTATGTATGAATATAATTGTGTAAGAAACAGGCTGTAAAGAAAACTGCTGCAAGCTCTGCTCATCTGAATGTAGGCAAAAATCTACTCAGCAGGACCTTATTTAATGAAGATGCAAGAAAACTGGTGGTGACCAATAGGCAAGCAGCATCAGTCATGACAAATGACTTTTCTACATATGTGGAAAGGGTGATCTTGAAAACTTTGCTGTGGTTGTATTGTTTTGTCCAGCAAATCTATTTTATAGGCAGTTTTACAGACAACTATTTCTTCCCTTTCCCTCCTCCCAGTTTTGATGAAGAGTATTTTTAGGCATATTTTACACTTTGCAGCAGAATACTGCGGTCTTTTCTGAAAGTTCAGATGAATTCTCTTTTGTCAGAGAAACTTAATCATATATGGGGGTGTCCGCTTTATCATATGTAGATACCGCTTTTGACAACTTGATGCCATTTCTCAGTGCAGTGATTCAAACATCCTCTGAAAAGCAGTGCAGGGGAAAAAAGACCAAACATGACAAGATTGTTCTAGTAACAGACTGAAGTGTTTAAGTGCTGAAAAAAAAAAAAGCATGCAGGTCTAAGCATCTTTCCATGTTGCTTAACGCCCAAAAGCAATTTTTTCTTGATGTCTTACTACTTTATGCCTGCATAATAAACAAAATGTATTTTTTCATCATTGGTATCATCTGTAACTGGCTTATAAACAGCTGAAACATCAAACTTGCCCAGCTACCTAATCCTTATGCTTTGTGCTCATGCTTGAATGCATTGAGAGCATTAATTCAATGCAGCTAGCGGTTCCAGAAAGTTTGAAACATGTCTTTAAATAGAATAGTAGCATATTTTAAATACAATATTTAAAGATACATTTAAAAGGTGTACATTATATATTTTTTAAGGCTGAAAGAGAAATAAAACTGAAAAGGAAGATTGAGAAATAAAAATATTCACCAGACTATGCCACCTAAAGCCAATTGCATTCTGCATATGCTTGTCTGGTACACATTTTGACCTGAGAGAGATGTTGCAGGCCTCTGTACAGTCCTTAGAGGAAAAAGCCGCTTGCAGAGCTGATAATTTGTGACTTTTACTGAGTGGTTAAGGATTTAATCTTCTTGGACAACAGATTTCCATTTTTTCTCAAGAAGTAAGTACAGAGTGCTAGAAACTCTTAATGATCCTGGAACCAAGTAATCAAAAACAAATTCAAATTTCTTTTATTTTTAGTACAAATCGCAAGAACCAGATGTTGCAAGATCAAGAGAAGAACCTAATTTTTAGTGTTTCATAATAATTCTGAAATTATTTGTCTGTGTATGAAATACATCAACATCACCACAGCTGCCCTTCCTGAAGGTGACAGAAAAGAAAAATGTGATAAAGGTCAGACTGTCAGGCAGCCTATTATGAGCAAAACACTTTCCTAGGATAGAGCCTCGCCAAGAGTGGGCTGGTGCCACCTTGACATTACAGCGTCTGTCAAAAGGAAAAACAACTCATGACTCCAGGTAATAACTGAAGGTAGTAAAAACAACTCATTTGCCCTATTTCTTCCATCTCTAGGGGGAAAAATACATCAAGCTACCATGTAGCAATCATACTAAAAAGTTCTGCACAGTTGCCTCAAGCAATTGGTTGAGGTCTTTTACTTTATTATGAAATACACAAAAATAAAAGCTTATCTCTAAGTTTGTGGAAGGAGCCCATGGTAAATATATTTGAATTTATTTGGTTTTATTCAGTGTTGAATGTAGTTATATTTGGAGAAAGAGCAAAAAAAAAGGAACAGTAAAGATTCCATGTTTGCCTTTGAGGTAAATTTTTAAAATTTGCTTTTAAAATAGGAATTTTATTTTTCCCTAATTGCAAAAACTCCAGACTCAACCTAAGAGTTTCAGCTTATATTATTGTATTTCTAACACAATTACCAGAAATGCTGACCTACCTAGGACAGAGTGCAAATAGGGTAAGTAAGTGTATTAAAAATGCATTTGAGATAGTGTGGTATTACTGGAGAAGGAAAGAAGACAGCATGACTTTCTAACCAGCTGAATTTTCAAACCTGATAAAAAACCTCATGAGGTGAGGAAGCTTTATCTGGGTAAAGCTGCATGAAAGATTAGCACTCGTTGCAGAAAGTTTTGTTAATATCATTTTGATAGAAAGTGTTTTCCTTGATGTAAGACCTAGCTTTGAAATGAAATATTTTTGACATGACACTGATCGACGATTTTGGCAAAGGTTATATCTGAAATATACCTAAATTTTGGAATTTAAACCTATGATTGAAAAGCTAATAAGAAAATCTGCACAGAAAGCTTGATCTCTGAAAACTGAGAAATTTGGCCTTCAAAGAAGAGAATTCAGCCCTGTCTCACATATCCATTTTCCTGTGATACCCTGTGTGCCACAAACTTACAGGAAACAGAGGAAAACCTACAGCTTCAGAGAACTTGTTCTTTAGAGATGGAAGACTCCAACTGCTCTGTCTCAGGTATCCATTTTGCAACTGATTCCAATAGGATACACTTCTTTAACTACAGTGCTGCAAAAATATTTTATTTATTTGTTCATGCTGCAATATTATTTTTGCCTTAGATGACAATTCTCTTCTGCCCATGCAACTTTTGAGGAGGTTTGTAGCAGTTAGTACATGACAGTGTTTAGTAGCCAATACCCACGCTTTAGTTGGAGTGTTCAGATGCTTGTTATCAAAGGAATGTTGGCTTGATGCTTTCTTGTGTGGTTTTTGTCCTGCATAAAAGAAGTCCTAAAGGTCTAAGGAAAGGTTGACACAGCAGTCCTATTTAGAGCATCAAGTGTGCTGATCACTTAAGACTTGACTGCATTGTTTCTTTATTGCCTAAGGTTGTGATGATATTCCCATTGGCAGGAGGGACTGAAAGTGTCTGTCACTGCTAGTCGTAGATATCTAGAAAGCCTGCTGCTAATAGTAAAAAATATCAGAAAATCTTGACTTTTGTTTTCATGGTGTTAGCTTTCCCATCATGGTCTCAAGAGAACTGTAAGGTGCAGGTGTCTTTGTAAAAAGATAGTACCACTTTACTCCTAAGAGAAATTAGTCATAGAAGAAAATCTTAGCGGAGGAAGTAGTACATCCATCCACAAATCCCAGAGTGGTGTTTGAATTAGAAAGTGCCTTAAGGCACTGAGCTTCAAATGCTTGGGTAAAGCATCATACGCATTTCTTGGATGTTAGTCTGAGACCTTGTCAGCTCTTTTAGAAAATACACCACCTGTGTTATGTCAAAAAGATACTGAACTATCTGATAAAATTATAACTGGCATCACCCTTAAACTCGAAAGACCACAAGCTTTACCAACTGGAAGCAAACTGTGGTTCTAATGTTACATCAGACGACCCCCAGGATGGACAGATTGAGGAAGTGAAAAGTCCCTGTTGTCTCTTCAAAAGTGATGATTGTGAAATCTGAGATCAGTTTCATTAATGCATTATCCTGTGGATAGACTAAAGATCTTCACCTATTCATGTACAATCTTGTACAGTCTCTGTTGTTCAAGTCTTGCAAAAATTTTAGTAGGCTTGAACAGTTGTCTTCTGTTTGTATACAGATTAACCTGGGTTTCATTAAGCTGAAAAATAATTTAATAATTTCCAAAAATAGTAACCCTCTGTGCAGTAGAAATGTGTTTGCTGAAACAGATGATGGAAAGTAGAACACACTCCTGTTTTATAATTAAATGTAGCAAATAGCCGGATACCTTTGGTGAGAGTCAGCTATTGTGTTAAATAAACTTGCAATTGAAAGTAGCCAGACACAGGAGGAGTCATACCCTGGTGAGGTTAGATGGCTAAATTATTGAAAAAGAAATGGAAACAAACAAAGATAATTAACTTACAGAATGTATAGGGGTTTTTGTTTATACCAAAATATTTTATTTATACCAAAATATTTTTGCTTATACCAAAAATATTAAGACTGGTGTGATTGAAGTGTTAAAAGAAGAATGTGTTAAAGCCTTAGAAACAGCCAAGCAAGGGGATGGCATGTGTTAATTGCTAAAGAATACTGTATATAGTTTTTCATTCGCATGACTTGAGAGTGTCACAGGTTGACACTGGCTGGATGCCAGGCACCCGTGAAAGCTGCTCACTCACTCCCCTCTGTAGCTGGACAGAGGAGAGAAAATGTAACAAAAGGTTCATGGGTTGAGATAAGGACCAGGAGACATGGCTCATCAAATACCATCAGGGCTAAACAGGCTCTAATTAGAGATAAGAGTTGAAAACATTGCTAGCACAATCAGAGCAGGATAATGAGAAGTAAAAAAAGCCCTTAAAAACAGCTTCCCCTCCCCACTGCTTTCTCCTTTCCAAGCTCTACCTCCTGCCCCAGTGGTGCAAGGGGACAGCAAGTGGGGATTATGGTCAATTCATCACCCACGGTTTATCCCACTGCTCAGGGAGAGGAGTCATTCCCGTGCTGCACCGTGGGGTTCCTCTCACAGGAGACAGTTCTCCATGAACTTCTCCAACATGAATCCATCTCACAAGCAACAGCTCTCTGTGACCTGCTGCAGTGTGAGTCCATCCCACGGGCAACAGTCCTCCCAAAACTGCTGCGGCGTGGGTCACTCTTCCGTGGCGTGCAGTCCTTCAAGGAGACTCCACAGGTCTCCCATGGAGTCACAGCCTCCTCTCAGGCATCCACCTGCTCCAGCCTGGGGCTTCTCCATGGGCCGTGGATGGATCTCTGCCCTCTCTCTGGAGCTCTGGGCTGCAGGGGCACAGCTGCCTCACCATGGTCTGCACCAGGGGCTGCAGGGGAATCTCAGTTTCAGTGCCTGGAGCAGCTCCTCCCCCTCCTTCTCCCCTGACCTCGGTGTCTGCAGAGTTGTTCCTCTCACATGTTCTCATTCTGCTCTTCTTTGGCTGGAATTAAAACTGTGCCACCACTTTTGTTTTGATTTCTTCTTAACTATGTTATCACGGAGGCATTATCACCATTTCTAACTGGGCCAGCCTTGGCCAATGGCATGTCTGTCTTTGGAGCTGCCAGGGGTTGGCTCTGCTTGGCATTCCAGCAGCTTCTCAAATAAGCCATCTCTGTGGCCCCTGCACTACCAAAAATCTCTGCTACCAAAAACCAGGCCGTGCAAACCCAGTAGAGATAGCAAGAAGGAAAAACTTGCAGTATTAATTCTGACAGAGACCTGGAGCCATGTGATGCCATGAAGATTTTTGCCTTTTCTTTTATACCCCTGTTACACCTTTTTACAGCTTCTGTATTCCTAGTGCTTTTTGCCTACATTCTTGGACTTGTTTGTTAAGCTAAGAGACTAAAAATCTTAGAAGCTTCGTAGCTAGGGATCAGCGTGCCCCAGACCCCAAGGTCCTCTCCAGAACATATTCTGTAAACCAAGATAGA
>NW_008239759.1:2035629-2070889 GCF_000691975.1 Corvus brachyrhynchos
AGAGAGACACAGAGACACAGGGAAAGACTCGGTGGGGTACATCTCGATGCATATGACCTGGACGTGTACACCTAAGGATCCTTAAGAATAAATACCAAGGTAAAATCCCTTTTACCCTTCTAACCGTGTATGCCTCTTGATTTTAAGACCAGGAAAAGGCATTAATGAAATATTCATAGAGGAGATGAAAAGAACCACAAGTCTTGGGCATTTTGCTCCAGCACTGTCCATATTAAAGGATGATGTTCAGCACATACCCCAGTCAGTGTGAAGTAGTCAATCCAAAAGAAATCAACACGTATGAGAGTTGCGTAGACAGCAGTGTTTGTCCTCCATGGTGCACCCAAGTGATTCTGGCCAGCTGGCTTAGGTGTCACAGAGCTGTAGAATCACAGAATGGCTTGAGCTGGAAGGGACATTAAAGATCATCTAGTTCCAACCTGCCTGCCATGGGCAGGGACACTTTCACTGGGCCAGGTTGCTCAGAGCTTCATCCTGCCTGGCTTTGAACACTTCCAAGGATTGGGCATCCACAACTTCTGTGGACAACCTGTTCCAGTGCCTACCACAGTAAAGATTTTCTTCCTAGTGTCTAATCTAAACCTGCTCACTTTCAGTTTGAAACCATTCCCCCATGTCCTGTCACTGCATGCCCTTGCAAATAGTCCCTTTCCATCTTTCTTGTAAAGCTCCCTTCAGTTATTGAGAGGTTGCAATTAGGTCACCCTGAAGCCTTCTCCTCTCCAAGCTGAACAATTCCAATTGTCTCAGCCTTTCCTCATAGGAGAGGTGCTCCATCCCTCTAACCAACTTCGTGGCCTCCTCTGGACTCACTCCAGCAGTTCCACGTCCTTCCTGTGCTGGAACCCCAGAGCTGGATGCAGTGTTCCAGGTGGGGTCTCACCAGAGCAGAGCAGAGGGGCACAATCCCCTCCCTCCCCTGCTGCCCACGCTGCTTTGGATGCAGCCCAGGACACGTTTGGCTCTCTGGGCTGTGAGTGCCCATGGCTGGGTCATCCACCAGCACCCCCAAGTCCTTCTCCCCAGGGCTGCTCTCCATCTGTTCATCCCCCAGCCAGAAAAAGAGAAACCATAACTTGGCACTTCGTAGAATGCAAATGCATGCACACTGTATTTGAGATAATTTTGTTAAATGAAATTACCTCCCTCTTCTGTAACATCTTGCACTGAATTTTGCTAGACCAAATTCCCACAAATATAGGAGTGAGGTAAAAGCCTTGCCATGACTGATGGCATTTTAGTAGAATGGGTGATGACTGGAGAGCACTTTGCTTTGTGTTCACAAAGGTTACTAAGAAGGAAGTCTGCCAGAGGATCATTTCTTAGGTGGCAATGCTAGCTCTGAAACGGTTTGGTTTTAGTGTCTTTCCTTTATCTTGGGTGGATGATCTAGTGCAACAGCATTGCAGAAAATTTAGGAATGCTGCTTTCTATGCAAAAGTGAAACATACATCAACAAAAGTTCTAAATATATTAAAAAAAATAAAGCATATGTATGCGTATTGATGGTAGTAATTGCTGGAAGGAGAAGAATGTGAGTACCTGATCAGGTAATGGTTTATGTGGGACAGAGAGTGAAAAGTGGAAGTTGAGATCAATGAGCTTTTGGCTGTACAAAGTTTTTGTACTGTAGACAGTTGAAGGCTGTGGAGGGGATTATATAAAACTGTAAAAATTGGCTAGTGGTGGCACAGCACAGAGTGATCCAAGAGGTGACAAATGCGCTTTCGCAGTCAAAGGACAGCATTGGAACTGTAAGACTGTCAGCCTAGAAGCACTCCTACACAAGCTGCTTGTAGCTGCACAAGTTAGTAACTATCAAGTTAGCTGGAAAAGTGCTGCCAATATCTTTTTAGCAAGGAAATAGGAACATAAACTTCCTCTCACTGGAAACTGGGGAAAAAAACTTGATGCATAGAGCTAGATCATAGCAAGATGCAGGCTGCCAAGTCTGACTCAGGGGAAGATGGAGCTGCAGAGCATCCTTTGGCTGGAGGAGGGTATGTGTCAGTCACTGATACAAGAGCCTGAAAATGTAATGTAAAAATAGGCATTTCCCAGTAGGTGAGTACTTTTGCAAGTATTGAAGGAGAACTTGAATGAGATGAGCTCTGTGGTGCACTGTGATGGCTAGAAAAATCTAAGTAATCCCTGGACGCTTGTGGGGATGACCACAACCCACCTAGAGTTATCTTGAGTTAACTTCAATGCTTGACAGGAAGTCTGTGTGTGCCGACAGAAACTTGGGATTTTATTTGGAAGCTGGCTCTGGACTTCTGTTTTTGTTTACACTGGTTGTTCAGGGGATTTACTCTGAGTTACATCTAGCTTGGTCCCCTATGCCAAAAGTCTCCACCACACAGGTAGTTTGGAGATAGCTAAAGATGAAATGCTTAAAGGCTGACTGGACTTCCTTGTTGACAGAGAGACTTATTGTATTGCCCAAGGCATTTGTACAGTGTACAGGAACACCATCCTGTGAAAGCAAACTGTTCTGTAGGGTCAGTTAAAGGAAGGGCTTCAAAACTGGTGTGGAATCAGCCCAAAGGGAACAAATTTTCTTTTGACTTTTGTAACCCCTCTTTCAGACTAAAAGGTGAAATCTGCCTTCTCTCCACTTTTTAAAGACATCTTCTAAATTAGATCTTCCATCATAGGTAGTGGGTAATTTTAAAGGATTCTGAGTAAGGCCTCTTTGGTAGCTCTCTGCCTTTGTTGACAGATCTGTTCCTCTAGGGATAGTTCTCACTTGAATTTTAATGGCAGCTTAATTTTCCTGACAACTGTGGGCTTGGCCCTCAGACTCAAACCAGAATAAAATTAAATGGGCACGTAAATCTTTGCAGAATGATGTCCTGAGACTGGAAGGACCTTGAACAGATTCGTTTTAGGATATGTTTGCCCAGTCCTTTACAGGCAAAACCAGATTGGTCCTGCAGGTGCACACTGCCAGGATGAGCATGCTGTGTTCTCTTTCTGAACTGTGTCGGCCCCATAACCACAGCCAGCTCAGAAATGAAATCCACACAATAGATCTGTCTGCAGAGCAGGATGAATTAACACAGGTTTCTTGCAAGGGGATGATTGTTCCCAATTCTGATCCAAGGGTGAAAAGTGTGATTTTAAAAATGCCTGCAAGCTGGCATAGATATAACCTTTAATGTATTAAGACCATCAATGACTTAATAAGAACTCTTTGGTGATAACTGTTTACACCATCATAGGCTTGCCTTAAATTTCTTTTATATTTAATAAAACTTCATTTTTTCTTATGCTAGTCTGAAAGAAATGTCTGCTTCCAGAATGTGTATTCTGCTCTATGAACTTTACATGCTGACACACAAGTGCTGACTGACTTAAGTTTTGCAAAAGTAATGTAGCTAGTCAAGCTATCTATAGGAACAGTTAAGTGTGTATGTTTCTGCAGGACTTGACATTTATGTGAGGATCCATTCTTTCTCTCTTCCTTTTCTGTCTTACTGTGTATTTTGCATTACTTGGTGTTCATGTCCCTTTATAGCTTCACAAAACAGCTTGTTTGAAGCTAGACCTTAGATTACAGAGAGAATTCAGGAAGATGCATCATTAATACTGTAAGTGTAATGATTATATATGCACAACTGGTTATAAATGCAGGCTCCTCAATTTTCTTTGTCTCTTTTGTATCCATTCCATGTTTGTTTTCCTGATGTCTGGGCCTTTGTGAGAGTTCACTTCTAATGAGTAAATAGTCTTTAGCAGCAACAATTGTAAAAAAAACAACATATTCAGGTGTTGGAAGATACAGCTCAGAGATGACATAGTGATGTTAAACAACAATTATGAAGATATAGTTACCTGCATCGCTGGTACCAGTGCTGTTATAAACTTAAAATTTTCATGTACTTTTCAACTGGAAAACTAAACATAAATGAAGGACTAGCATATTCATGAACTAAATGTTACCTTCATGCAGAATTTTATGTTCTGATAGCTAAGGTACTGAAATATGTTTGCAATTTATTTGTCATCTTCTTAAGCTACAACTATAAAAGATTTTATTACATTTCAAAAATATTTAAACTGTGCTAGAATTGAGTTATTGTGCTCTGAAGACAAGTGACCACTAGCTGGCAATGTTATACAGCTCTTCCTGTTGCAGATTCATTGCATAATACATCATGGTTTGACTCAAGACCTTTAATTTTAAAAATAGAAAAAGAAATTGGATTTCAGTAGGGCTGGGCACTTCTGAATATTTCACTGCTCAGGCTCCAGTGCAGATTAGCAAGAAAATAGGAAGGGCAGTGGGCAGAAATAGTATCTAAAGTAATAACCTTTGCTTATAGGATTTCTTTTGTTTTTTCCAATTCTGTGGTTTTAGTTTTAATTTTGATTTTAAACATCTTTTACTTACCTCAGACCATCCAGGGTGTTGAAAGTGAAGCTTATATAATGATCTGCAAATAGCCTGGACTGTGCTATCAGCTCTTTGAAACTCCAGTGTTAAGATGTCCTTCATTGCACTTATTTCAAGTGCTTTTCTCACACATTCAAACGTCTTAAAGCTGTATTATTTCCTGCCTATCAACTATACTTTGCTTCCTAAGGCATAATTCCATGTCTCCTTCAACTATTAATCAAGGGAGACAAACAATTAAAACTACTCAAGAATTCAGGGTATTGAGGATGGCTACTAATGGCAGAACAAGTTAACTACATTTCTATGCTCATGCACCAGATGCACCAACTGCTATTACTTACTGTACTCCTTTATTGCTACCAGATCTCTTACTTGCAAGTAGGTGAAGACTCACACATTTATGAAACTCAGTGGTCAGAATCTATTATTTCCTAGTACGAAAAAAAAGTAAGTGAATGGAGCCCTTAGACAAATCAATTTTTAAAAAATGTTCTCAGTATTTTGCACTGTACAGTAATATATTTTATCCTGGAAAAGGCCAGTCTGGGGAACAGAAAGGTGACCTAAACCCCTGCTTTCAAGTCTGAAAGGATTATGGAAGAGAAATCATGCTCATGACAGAAATTAGTTCCTGTACTTTTATTACATGAAGAGTTTTGATATTCTTCTAAGATTTTTGGAAACATGTTGTTTGCCATTTATTCAGTTAGCAAATAGTCTTGTGTATATTCAGGCCTTGTGTTCACTTTTCTTACTCTAGTCAAAGCTGTCATTTGGTAGCTTCAGAAATAAGCAAAGAAAAAATCCCTGGTGAAAACAAAACTGATAAAGGGAAAGGAAATAATCATTTAAGCAGAGCCATTTGGAAGGCAGATGTGCAGAATGAGGATGTCTTGAAGTCAGCGTCAGCATGGAGTAAGTTCAGCACAGAGAGCCAGTCATTCCATAGAGAGCAATTCTTCGCTGGTTCGAAGTGGTGGCCCAGCACCCTTTAAATACAGGGGGAAATCTGGGCCATGGCAACTGAAGTCAGCTACTAAAGGACTCCTCTCCCTGTGAATATTCCCCTGCTTTGAGAAAATTGCTGCCTTTAGAGGGAATAGGTATGTGAAAAGCACAACTGTACATTAGACATAGCAAGCTTTTATCTGAAAATAAAAAGTGGCTTCCGGCCAGCAATTTGCCTTGTGGAGTTTGGCTACAATTGGGATGCTAGCAAGAAGGCTGAGGTTTTGGTATTTAATTACTTCTATATTTCTTGGGTTTTCATGCTATTGATGCCTGCCAACCAGTCTTTAATATGAAAACTCTTTCAATCATGGACTCTCTCTGTTCTTTTATCTTTTATCTGAATCATGCCTTCTCTCTTAGGAGAAACTGTTCCCTTTAGAAAGGTTAATGAAATGTTTACTTCAGGAAATTGTTAAGTCAGTAGATGTCTTTCCATGCTGGATAAATTTTCAGGTAGTGCTCACTGAGAAACAAAGGGAGCAAGCTGGAGCTCCAATTGTGAAAAGTGCGCTTTTCTTCCTGCATAGGCATTCATTAAGGAGGGAAGCTTTTTAGTGCAGGGATAGAAAAGCTTTCTTACTAATAAAATATTACTCTATTTTCTAATATTTAAAATGGGATTAATTTATAGTAATTAAAAAAGGTTTTTCTGACACCAGGATACCTGAGATAAAAATCTTCTCCATTTCTAGATGCTGGGATTTGTTTTTATTTTTTTTCTGAGTATGTCTAAAAAATCATGCTAATGATCTCAAACTGTAGCAACACTTAAAACTGAGACACATACTCCAGGTTTTTTGAAGTTAAAACAGTCTGATCTCATGGAACAGACCACAGAAGAGATCAAGCCTAAACAACATATTGCTAAATTACACTCTTAAAAGTGGTGTGCTGGGCAAAAATTGCTATTACAGTCTAGAGGAGTTTTATATCATCAGGAAATGGCAAATCTAGTCATCCTTTGATACCCAATACTTTCTAACTTATTTCCTTTCAGATCACTGTAGCTGCAAAAAAGATTACTAATGCTGAATTAGTATGTTGAATTTGTATTTCTCCTCCTCTGCCATGCCCATAAGGCAGCACCTTTTCTGAAATTGTGGCACGGGAGATAATCAGGGAGGTCACTAGAAGATTTTGTTTTGATAGGTTCCTGAAAGAATGAAGAGTTTGCCAGAAGTATCTGAGCAAAGATGACATGCTCAATTTTAGCGAAGAGCTGGGCCAAAAGGCACAACAAAATAGGTGGAATTATGATGATTAAGTGTTGAATGCTGTTGCATTTATTAATAACAAATGCCCATTACTGTTTTGACACCAATTGTAGTTCTCCACTCTTTTTTGTTCATCTGGGTTTCTTAAAAAAAAAAAAAGAGGGGAAGTGTGGCAATAGGGATCTTTTAATTTAAAAATTACCAAAATTGCAGAGAGAGGATGTCCTCTGTAGATACTGTTCTCAAAGAAGCCCACATTATAGTATAGCTCTATTTCTAGTATAGCTCTGTAATATTCTGGATTCAGTCAGGGGTTTTTTCAGTGTAACTATTTGGCCAGCAAATGGAATAGAAACAAGAAAGGGTGTTTATTTCTGAACCTCTAACCCTTTTTATCTTGTTTACTGCAACAAGGATTTAGACAGATGCAAAAATGGTGTTGAATACTAGCTATCTGGATTTTAGTGTGTTGTGCAGCTATTTAACTTGGTGGAAGACTCTTTTCTAACAGGAGCCATGCCATTTGCACATCTGCTTTATTCAAATACAGACCACCTCAATTGTAGGCATAAGTTATGTAAGCAAACGGGTTCCAATGTACAAAATTATGTTAGTGGTTGTCATTTCTGTGAAATGTAACTGGTTCAGATGGTCTTACCATTCTCACACTCTGCTTGGCTACACTTAACAGTTTCTGAGTAGATTTTGGTATAATCAAGTCTTATTTAAAAAGTTTCCTTTGCCTCTCCTCTGCAGTTAAACTGTTTGCTGTACCTGGTACAGAAATAAGATTTTTCTTCTTGTTCTGTTTTGAACATTAAAACATGAGAATTAGAAAATGTAATTTTCTTGGCTTGAGGCAGAAAACTTACCAGCTAATAAATTATTGGAAATTTTTAATGATGTCTTCAGATATGACTACCTAGTTTCTATTTAATTTATTTTCAGTCTGTTCAACATCTCAAATTACATAATACTTCCTCTGTGCTTTTGCATTTCTAAGGACTGTTTTGTTTCTCACTTGCAGCTGAACACACATGCAATACAGCAGATTTTGTTCATTACTATTACAGTGCATCAGACTATCTTATAAAGGTTGTGAGTGATATCATGTCAGTAATAGAGATGTTTTGAGAATAGCTGATTCATTCTTTTCTTTGTAAGAGTAATTCCACAAAACCCCCAAAAACTTCAACCCCTTCCCCTCCAAAAAAACCCCGGGAGTCCAAAGTACTGGGATTATTTTTAATTTTTTTCTTGCCCCATTATCTTTTCACTGTTATCTGTGATATTTGAAAATGAACAAGTTTTATCAGCTAGAGTGTAAACCACCATTTTAATACTGCCCATGACGTACAATTTATCCTGATTCTGCATCTTATTAGTACTGACAACTTTGATTGTATTTCCCTAACTATTTGAACTAAACTGTAGAGTGTATCAGAGATATATAAAAAGAAAACTAGAAGATAGGCTGCTTTTGTATTTAGCTCTAGACCAGCTTTTTTCAGAATCTTGGATCGTTTTTAAATGTGCAAAATTCAAAATAGGAGTTGCTAAGTCTGAGAAAATTCAGAGAAGAGCCAAGAAAGGGAGGAATTTGCTGTAAGTTAAGAGACTCCAGGAAATATTTGGCTGGTGAAAGAGAAAGAAAAGGAATTGTGATTTACAGGCATCTGAGAAGGGACAGATGTCATCTAAGAAATATGTGAGAAGCAGAGATTGAAGTCATAAAAGAAGACCCAAGATTTGGGAGTTGAAACTAGATGTATTCAGATTTAAAATGAAGACTGTCACCAATGGCAATAAAGTCCCGGAACAGCATAGTAGCTGGTACAATGTATTTTCTATTCATTTTGTTCGAGATTTAGGGTTTTTTTGATGTTCTTTAATTAAAGTGAGCCCTTAGGTTCACGTCCTGTGCTGTGGTATAGAAGGTAGGAGCATAGCAGTAACTTCCAGTAGTTCCTTCTGCCCTTCTACTCTAAAATTTCTCATGAATAAAACCACTACTCTACTCTTCTGAGATAGATTTAATATACCATTATCTTCTGATTTTTTTTTTTTTTTGCTATAATACTCTCTATTAGAGCTAAATTTTAAAGGACTGGTATTGATTGCACTTTCAAAAATACATTTCCACATAGTGTCATATACAGGATGAAGAAGAGAGCTTATCATCTGAGCTGTGTGGACAGGATGTATTTTACTGAGCTGTGCAATCTTTTTAGCACAGCTTAATTAAAATGTCTGTGTCAGCAGATTGAGAATGTGGAGTGCACACCACATGAGCCCAGGTGAACCTATCTCATTATTAAATGTAAGGATCAGGGTTTTCAGCACCTTTCGTGTTGTCACGGCTAAGTTACAATGCAGGAACGAGCACAGACCTGCAGTGTGCAGGAACAACTTCTCTTGAAGCTGTGTCCACTTAGTGTTTGGGGAACAGGGGAAGCACCAGACAACATAGTCTCCCTTAGCTAACATTTGGCTTGACCGATGGGTCCTGTGTGAGAGATGACAGTAGCTTCTAAGAGAAGGAGTTTTTCTTCTGTGGCCTCCCTCAAGGGTAGAAAATTGCTGAATTCATAAGATCCTTTGCATTGATTGAAGTCTGGTTCCTGGGTTGGATTCTGTGGCAAAGGCATCCTATTTTAGGGGCTGGTATCCCTGTATAACACAAACCCAAATTTAATAAAACATTAGTATATTCATAGCTTTTCTGTTGTGACATGCTATATCTGAGGAGCTGGGCTTCCTGACAGTCCTGAGGTAAAATTCTGAAAGAACAAATGGTGGGATGAGGTCTCAAAATTTTTTCACATAGGGAAGGTAAAGATGCAAGTATACATTAATAAGGATGGAAACCCCCCCTTTTTCTCCTCTGGAAATGCTGACTTTTGAAGGCCTGGAAGGCCTTTGTTTATTTCATATTTATTAGTTGCTTGCACTTGTATTGCTGCTTAAAATTTATTTGCTGAACTTATTGAAATGATCAAAAGTAAATTAATTTATTACTGAAAGTAGTTTATTGTTGTCAGTGGTAAAAGAGTTTTTTGTTTGTTTGTTTGCTTTTTTTTTGGTTTGTATTTTTCTTGCACTATTGCTCTGCCAAGGATTTCCTGTAATTAGTTAAGGGTTATTGTGGAAATCGAATTTTCAGAAGCACTTGTTTTAAATTATATTCTTTTTGTGGAAGTCAGTGGTGCTGACAGAATTGATTTATTTGGGAGCAGCTGAGGAGATATTCTGTATTTTTCATAATCCCAATTATGTTTGTAATTGCAAAACCCTGGAAGATGTGAAATTGGTGCTTACAAAATACCTTTAACACTCCATGGCTTGTTTTTGAAAGCTGGCTCTTTACTTTGCCTGAAAAATTCAGGCAAGCATTCACATTTGAAATCAAATACCAGAGGTCATACCTATTTGCCTAAATATTTACTTAAGTGTAACATTTCATGCAAACAGTATTTATTGACCTCTTGAACCCTCAGAATCATTAACTTGAGTGAAGGTGTGAATATTTTAGGACTCCTGCCTGTCAGTGTACATCTTTATCTGTTCCAGATGAAAGTTTTATATTGTTCCTTCTAATGCAAGAGATGTAGTAAAATGAGAGCAATGTGGAATTCATCTTGAAATAAAATTTTTCATAGCTTTGTAAGTATTGATGCATTTTAGTTTTTATTGTAGCTATGAATAATTCTCTGATTTTGCAAAGCAAAAGTAGTAATGGTATTTATTTTAGTTAGAAGGAAAAATAATTCCTTACCTATAGTGCACTATTTTTTTGGTATTTCTACTGGAAGATAGCTCTTAAAACTGTCACATTCACCACATTCATCCCTCCTGAGATTTCCGTGAAATCAGGACTGAATTTGATCATAGTGATGTGAATTTTAAGACAAAATATAGAGAATGACCTGTCCCTTTGGCCCTTGTAATTTTTTCATGTAGATAGGAGTAATATCCCCTTCTTCCTTCTAGTGACGAAAGATTTTTCTGTTGTGTTTAGAAATTGTGTTCAATAATACACGGGGTAGTTTTTCTGGTAGTATTTTCAAGACATTTGTGAGATATTTTTGTTGATCTTTAGGATCACAGAAGCTGCAAAATAGCTCTTTTTGTCTACATTAAGGTCTGCTCTGTTCATCCTGAGTATCATCAAAGATTAGGAGACTTAATTATTCTTTGTGCTTCTATGCTCAACCTGGGATCTTTAAAATAACATGAGACAAATTAACTGAAATGATAATAAAATTAATGGATATTTTCTCACATTGCTAATAGTAGTGCTAATAGTAAAACCTGTATTTATCATAGTTATTATTTTAGATGACTATGTTATCATAAAATTATAAACAGCCACTGATATAAACTCCTAATACAAAGCATGTAAATATTTTTCCATCTGTTTTCCAAGTTAGATTTTTTTCTACAATGTGCTCTTTGTATGTTATTAACTTAACTACGCAATTAAACAAAGCAGAGAAAATAACTCTAACTCTTGCTGCCTGCATATAGAGAGTGGTAATTTGACTGACAGTAAGAATGACATTGGGATGTTTGAGATTTTTCCAGGCCCAAACATACTGTCTTCCAAAATGACCAGTGCACTACACATAGTCCTTTGGAAGCTTTTCAAACTGTACTTCTTTACTGCCTGTTTTATTCTTGAACAAAAGATAATACACCTGGGAATAAATATCCCACCAAACCATCAACCTACAGTATTTTCCAGACTGCAGTGTTTTTTTGTATTGATTGCATCCGATTTCTAGAGGAATAAGCTTTTACTCTAACTGCGAGAAACAACAAAACTGGTGTTTTTCTTTCTGCTTTGAGTGAGTTTGATGGTATTTTTCTGAGAACACATACAAATCTAGAGAGAGATTTTTTGGTTTTTTTCCCCAGAAGATAAGAATCCTGTCTTTCTAACAATTTAAGCCAAAAGTGAATTTTGATTAGTGTGCTCCTGGAGGGCCATGAGTTTTGAAAGCAGTTGGAGCTAGTTTGAGAAGTGATTAAGAAAAACCTTGCATTTTGGGCTTGATCTAGTTGCTCCCTCTGGAACAACTGGCATCGGCAAGATCCAGTGCTTTCCTCAGCGATGGTATTGTAAGTGGCCAGCTTCCCCAGCAGCACCTGTTATAAACGAGGCTTGGACTTTTCTGGGTGGAATAAAAGTCTGCTCGTTTATTAAAAAGAAAACCAGGAGCAGAGACTCGAGGTAAGCCCAAGTCCCACTCAACAACCCAGAAAAACAAACTGTGTGATGCACAGAGTATTCCCTTGGACTCAGGTTCCTCAGGAAGACCCCGAGGCTGAGCCCCGGAGCAGTTCTTACAGTCTCTCTTGATGCTGTGATTGGTGCGGCTCAGATCCTCCCTCTGATGGCTCGTTGCTAGGGTCCTCATTGGTGTTCAATTCTGTCAGTCTCTGGGGCGTCGAGTGATTGGTTTGCCCCTTAACCAATAATCCTTCAAAGCGTTTACATCATGAATATTGGGTTGTCTTAAGAACATTCTAGAACATTCTCCTCCTTTCTATATTATTATTTCTCTATTACTTTCCCCCATTGGTGTCTCCATCTAGTGGGCACATGGCAACATTACACCCGTACAATCACAATAACAATTAACTCATTAACTACATACCCCCACTCCTCTAACAAGCAACTTTTAACTTCTTCTCAACCAAAAAAAAACCTTTTAACCATTTATTACAGCATCCATCCCACTGTTGCCTTCTATGGCCATAATGGCTGCCAGATATATGTAAGGGATATATCGGGATCACTTAGCTCTCTGGAGAGACCTACTCCAAGCAGCTATTGACTGTGTTGGCAGAGCCTGCTTTCTTATCCGTAATGTGTGTATGAATACTTTGCATGAATTCCAGTTCTGGCAGCTAAGGAAGACCGTAAGAAAAGCAGTCAGCATTTATCTCTCATCAGAAGAAAAAATAGGAGATCAGCCTTAATTATTAACACTCCTATTAGTAAGAAAATTGGGATGATTTCTATAATTAGTGTTTTAACTTTAATCATTAGGAAATACACATTTTAATTTTTTTTTTCCCATTGTGAATTTCCTTAGGCACACTGTTGTTGAATACTTCCCTTTATTTGGAAATACCATTGGTTCTCATGGTTTGGTCTCACATCACCTTTGTGGAAGACTTTCAACCTGATACACTGGAACTGGGTTTTGATGAGATCACAGCAATTACAGAAAGGGTCAAGTTGGAACGGACCACAGTGGGTCATCTGGTCCAACATCCCTGCTCAAGCAGAGTCATTCCAGAGCACATGGCACAGGATTGTGTTCAGACTGTCCTTGAAAAACTCCAGTGAAGGAGACTCCACAACCTCTCTGGGCAGTCTTTTCCAGTGCTTGGTCACATGCACAATAATGCTCTTCCTTGTTTTCACATGGAACTTCCTGTGCATCAGTTACTGCCCATTGTCTTTTGTGCTATTGCTCAGCACCACCTAGCAGAGCCTGGCTCCATCCTCTGACACCCATCCCTCAGATACTGAAAGGCATTGCTTAGGGCCCCTCTCAGTTGTCTTTTCTGGAGGCTGAACAGGCCCAGCTCTCTCAAGCTTTCCTCATAAGAGAGATGCTCCCTAGTCTGATAATTATCCTCACAGCCTGGCACTGGACCACTCCAGAAGCTCCATGTCTCTCTTGTACTGAGGAGACTATAACTGGAGTACAACAGCTCTCCAGATGTTCCCCACCAGGGCTGAGTAGAGAGTCAGGATCACCTGTCTTGACCTGCTGGCAATGATCTTCCTAATGCACCCCAGGACACCATTGGCCTTCTTGGCCCCCAGGACACACTGCTGGCTCACGGACAGCTTGTTGTCCACCAGGATCCCCAGGGCCCTCTCTGCAGAGTGGCTTTCCAGCAGATCAACCTGCAGCCTGTGCTGGGGCCCTGGGGTTATTTCTTCCCAGGTGCAGGACCCTGCACCTTTGTTGAATTTCAGATAATTCTTCTCTGCCTATCTCCCTACTCTGCCAAGGTGCCTCTGAAGGGCTGCACAGCCCTCCAGGGTATCGGCCACTCCTCTCAGCTTTGTGTCATCAGGGAACTTGCTGAGATGATACTCTGTCCCTTCATCCAAGTCACTGATGAACAAGTAAACAATGCTGGACCCACTACGGGACCTTGGGGGATACCACTAGTGACAGACATCCAACTAGATCCTGAGCCACTATTTACAACCCTCTGTGATCTGCCATGTACCTTACTGTCCACTCAGCCAGGCCGCACTTCCTGAGAGTACCTATGAGGGTGTTGTGAGAGACTGTGTCGAAAGCCTTGCTGAAGTCAAGGTAGACAATATCCATGGTGCTCTCCACACACACATCCACCCAGGTAGTTTTTTCATCTAGAAGGCAATCATATTGGTCAAGCACGATTTACCTTTGGTGAATCCATGCTAACTGCTCCTGATCACCTTCTTGTCATCCATGTGGATAGAGATGGCCTCCAGAATGAGGTGTTCTACCTCCTTTCCAGGACTGAAGTGAGGCTGGTAGTTCCTGTGGCTTCTTCTTGCCATTTTTGAAGACTGGGGTGCCATTTACTTTCTTCTAGTCCTCAGGCACCTCTCCTGGTTGCCACAACCTTTCAAAGATGATTGTGAGTGGCCTTCCTACGGTGTTCATTAGCTCTCTCAGCACTTGGGGATGCATCCCTTTAGGGCCCATGGACTTGTGGATATCAAGTTTGCTAGGGTGTTCTCTAAACCAGTTTTCCTTGACCAAAGGAAAGTCTTCCTTCCAGCACTCCTTTATCCAGGTCTCCTCTGTCAGAGATTGCTGAGGGCTGGTTTTGTCAGTGAAGACCAATGCAAAGATTCAGTAACCCTGTCTTCTCTGTGTCCTTTGTTATCAGGGCTCCCACTCCATTTAATGATCGGTCCACATTACATGTTGTTGATGTATTTGAAGAAGCCTTTCTTGTTGTCCTTTACATCCTTGGCTAGCTTAAATTCCAGATTCCTCATCTCATTTCCACTTACTTTGCAACTTCCCTATATTCATTCCAAGTGGCCTGAGTGCTTCCATCTCTTGTGTATTTCCTGCTTAATGCTTGAGTAGTGACTGGAGTTCCTTGTTCATCCACACAGCTCTCTTGTCCCATTTGCCCCATTTTCTTACTTGTGCAATCAAGAATGAAATGTCTTTCTTACCTCAGTTTCTTTTCTTTTTACAGTCAGAATCACCCATAGGGTATGGAAACAGACATTTTTCAGCCAAAACAGCTTTCTAGAATCTGCCTTGAAACAGCCTTAAGAAAACTGGAGCCTGAAAAGTTAAATGCAGGAATTTGAATCCTGAGGAGGAAAAAATAGGAGAATATTTTCCACACATTAATTTTTTATGTCTGTTTTCTGGCAAAAATAATGGTCAACTGGAATTCACAGTTTTATTGGAAAATACAAAATCACAGGGACCCCTAGTGGATGACGAACTTTTTCTGGCCTTTTATGACAACACATTTCATAGTCCCTTGAAAATATCTTTTCATTTTGGGAATATTCTGGTGTTCACAGACTTGGTTTACACTTGTATTCATAGTGTAAATTCCAGTATCATCACACATTTGCTCCTCATGTCTGTTTTGAGCTGTTTGATGTCTGCTAAATCTCCCTCTCCTGGCTCTCAGATTTTCTTCTTAGAATTTCCAGTTTTATTTAAAGGTGGCATTATAGTTGCAAAAGTTACTAAATTTAGAGCTTGAAGAAAACTTGAGGGAATGAGCATGGACTAATTCTAAGGAAATCATCTGCACTTCAGCAGTGTGTGTAAAAGGTTTAGATAATTAACTTGTTTTTAAGGTTTTGGCCCTAATCGGGAAAAGAACTGTAGGAATCCCTTTTTGCTTCTTCTTTAGGGCTATGGGTCTCTAATACCACACGGACTGTTATTTCTTAGCATGACTTTTCAAAATCACTGTGAAATACCTTATATAAGTTTCTCTCTAAGTGAAAAGCTTCATATAGTTATCTTTCATAAGGGAATAGAGACTCATTCCCAGACAACTCTTCCATATTTCTTTAGCTCTTGAAGAAGAAGCAATCAGCAATACCTAAGTATATCTGCAAGAAACTGGAGGGAGAAAAGGCTCCACATTTTTGACCCCATCTTTTAAGCGGAAAATAGAAAGATGGAATTGCTTTAAAGGAATCAGAGGATACCTTGCTGGATATCTCAGAGTCTCTTTTTCCTCCAGTATTGTGTCTTGTTGTCAAGTCTTGCTCCCGTCATGCATCTTAGACACCTTTGTAAGGTACAGCTTAATGAAAGTGCAAGTTGGTTAGGGGTATTTTTGACAAAATGTATTTTCATGGGACTTTACCAGGTGTGACTAAACTTTCTGAAGGAAAGTTCAGTCAACTGGATGTAGTTCCATATTAAAATCATAAAAAAAGAGGAAACAGTACTCATATGCAGCACTCAAGTTCAAATCTCACCTCATTTAAATATATATCTGTAGAAAGTGAAATGCTTCTAATGAGAAAGTATTAAACTCACTCCAGGATAGAGAGTATGTGAGACAACTTGAAGGTGCCGTGGTTTAGCCCCAGCCAGCAACCCAGCCCCATGCTGCTACTCACTCGCTCCCACACAGCAATTTTGGGGAGAGAATCAGAAGGGTACAGGGCAGAAAACTCATGGGTTGAGATAAAAACACTTAAATAGGGGAAGTAAAAGTTGTGCACACAACCAAAGCAAAACAGGGAATTAATTCCCTGCTTCCCATGGGCTGGGAAGTGTTCATCCATCTCCAGGAGAGCAGGGCCCAATCATACATAATGGTTGCTTGGGAAGACAAACACCATCACACCAAATGTCCTTCCCGTTCTCCTTCTTCCCCCACTTCATATCCTGAGCACGATGCCATACGGCCTGGAATATCCCTTTGGTCAGTTGGGGTCACCTGTCCTGGCTGTGTCTCCTTCCAACCTCCTCTGCACCCCAACTTCCTTGCCAGCATGGCAGTGTGAAAAGCAGCAAAGGCCTTGGCTCTGTGCAAGCCCTGCTCACCAATAACAAATCATCTTTATATTATCAACCCTGTGTTCAACACAAATCCAAAACAGCCCCACGCTAGCCACTCTGCAGAGAATTAACTCTACCCCAGCTGAAGCCAACACAGAAGACCAAACTTAAATGGGAGTAGCCTAAAAGCCACGATTACTCTGGCTGCTGGGATGTGGGATGTTCTTGTTCTTTTTTGAGAAAAGGTTAGAAAGGTCTGTTTATTTTGCTGCTGGACAGAGCAGAAAAACTTTTGAGTTCAAATCTCACAGTTCAGAATGGGTAGATGAATGGTTATCAGGGAAATGTTTGCCTAGAAATTTGCTCGGTATATTTGGAATTTGTAAAAATGGTCTATTCCCTGTGTAAGAAATGAAGCCTGTATCACACTGTACAACAAAAATACCAGTGCACTTGGGGGAACTGAAACATTTGAGCAGTTTTCTTCACTCAGATAGACCTGTAGATACTTGCAGGACAACTGCAGATATAGCCTGCCATTCTTCCATGATTTGTAAATGAATCTGTGATCTTCAGTCTTCAGGCACATTGAGTTTCAAAACAGTTCTCAGCTTCCATTATTCAGTACTTGAACATTAGTGATCTGTTAGCAATGTTCTACTCATATTTCATTTTGGGATTTTGCTCCTTCTGGCCATTAGACTACCAAGATAACTGGTTATGCAGTCAAGTATTTGGTATGCACTGAGTCCACCTGTTTTGCTCAGACATAGTTTTATTCCTTCGTATCATTGCACATGGAACAGTCTCATTGAGCAGCTGACTGCTGCATCTCTTACATCTCATCTCACTATGTTCACCCTACATATTATCTTGCTTGGGTTTTATTTCTTGTGCTGTGCTGAACCTTAGCAGAAATGCATACTGCAGAATATGTTGGCACTGTGCGGTCTAAACCCACTTTTTCATGTGCCTGAAACCCACAAGCAGAGGTCACAGCTCCTCAGACTTTTACCTGTGGAGCAGAGTTTGTGGCTGCAGCTCACAGCACAAATACTGACAGGTGGCATCAGAACTCCTCCTGGATTATTTCCTATTACTTCAACATCTGGAGAGGCAGAAGTGCAGAAGAAACTAATATGGAGCTAATACAGCCTTAAAAGCTTATAAATTAAATTATTTTTTGTAACCTGTGTTTTCAGAGCTGCATACTATCCCTGGGGTTTGTACTCTGAGCCAAAGTTATGCACATACAAATAATGTATTTACTTTCTGCATATAAAAGCATGTGTATGGAACAAGTTTGAAAATCTGGAGTGGTTGAAACTGAGTGGAATTGTTTTGAATAATTAAGATTATTTTATTTCCAGCGAATTCACAACTATCATTCCTTGGGAGACTTGCCACTGTGAATGGAAATACAAATTATTCTCTAAACTCCAATGTTGAGATGAAGCATTGAAAAGACTGACTCATCAGTGTGAAAGCAATTCAGACCAATAAATCTGGGATTTCTCTAGCCAATATAAAGCAATAAACTGGTCCTACAAAACATTCCAAACCACTTTTTTTTTTTCTCCAAGACTGAAGCACTTTCATACTACCCCAGGGAAAGTATATCATCTTCTACAAAACCTAGACAGTAAAGATTTTTTTTTTACTCTGTAAAATCTTGAAATCTGGGATTATAGACAGTTTACACTGAAATAAAACCTTAGTCCTCCAAAATTTCTTTTTCTGCAGAAAAACAGAAGAAAAGATGTCTGAAAGAGAGGACTAATGTAGCTTATGAGAAACCCAGGTGTTACCCTGCTCTTCTTGACCAAGGCCAGGAATTCATACCCTGTCCTGCCAAGTCCAGGTAGATGCTCTGACCAGTTGCCTGTTCCGGACCCAGGAGCTACTGCTCTGATTACTCAATCCATCTTGCATCTAAGAGAGGTATTTTGGTCCGCAACATCCATTTGTATTTCCTCAAGAAAAACAGCAAAAACATTCCCAAACAGATCCATATTTGACTGTGTTTCTGTTTCGGCAAAGAACTTACCACGTGTACAAAATTTAAACCTCATCAGACCTGGAGTTCTACAGTTCATGAGGAATGTTATACTGTCATATGTAATACAGGTACTGCAGAATGTATTGCAGATATTTCACCAACAATACAGTTTAGATTATACACTAAGCAATTTGGAATCTAGTAGCATCTGGGTTGGTAATGCTCTGACAGCTCATTCTGAGAAAAATATGATAATTGCTTTTTGGCTTTGGAGACTTCAGCTACCAAAGTTTCATTCTGTAATTTGTTAGCTGACATGGTAAAGGAGTAAAGACCTGTTTGTCATTATGACAGCAAGTGGGTTTAGTACTGTCATGGAGGAAATGGCTGCCAGAGGGTGGGCAGAAGAGTGCAGAGCTGCCAAGTCAATGGCCTGCCATTGTCATCTGAAGACTGGGTGGGTGCTGGATGCCTGACAAAGGCTTGTTGCTCCTGACCACACTGCTGCTAGCAGTGTTGTTTTTTTGTAGTTAGAAGTCTGGCTGTTTAAAAGAAGATAAAATTTCAGATCAACTCAGTTCCTTGTTTCATTACTGATCATAAAATCACAGAATATTTTGGGTTAGAAGGGACCTTAAAGATCATCTAGTTCAACCTTCCTGCCATGAGCAGGGGACAACTTCTCTGGGTAACCTCTGCCAGTGCTTCACCACCCTCACAGTAAAGAATTTCTTCTTAATAACTAATCTAAATTTAATCTCTTTCTTTGAAGTCATTATGCTTTGTTGTATTGCTCCATGCCGTTGTAAAACATCCCTCTCCAGCTCTCTTATAGGCCCCTTTTAGGTACTGAAAGGCTGCTGTGAGGTATTCCTGGAGTCTTCTTTTCTTCTTGCTGAACCCCTTCTTTCTGCCAGCCTGCCTTTGTGGGAGAGGTACTCCCTCTGACCATCTTTGTGACCCTCCTCTGGATTTACTCCAATAGATGCATATCCTTCTTGTGCTGGGGACCCCAGAACTGGTGTAATTCTCCAGGTGGGGTCTCATCAGAGTGGAGCAGAGGGGAAAAATCCCCTCCCTCGCCCTGCTGCCCACACTGCTTTGGATGCAGCCCAGGACATGTTTGGCTCTCTGGGCTGTGAGTGCCCATGGCTGGGTCATGTCCAGCCTCTCATCCCCCAGCACCCCCAAGTCCTTCTCCCCACGGCTGCTCTCCATCCATTCTCCAGCCAGCCTGTGTTTGTGTACAGAATTGTCCCAACCCAGGTGCAGGACCCAGCACTTGGCCTTGATGAGGTTTGCATGTGTTGACCTCTCAAGCCTGATGACTGTAATTGAGAAAGAAATTGTAATTATGAGAAAGAAAAATAAAGTGTTTGGTGACCCATTCCATTATGCTTAAATTAGCCCATAAATGGAAATTTTTTTGTGTTGAGCTTCTCACACTAGTGAAAGGACACATAGAATATCTCCATGAGTGAGGATTAACTGCTTAGCTTTTGTCCATATTATGGAAACCAAGTCTTGGTTTATTCAGTATTGCAACAAGTTGTCTTGGCAAGATGGCAACTCTTTCTTGGGAGAGTTTGTCAAAAAGGCCTTGTAGACAAGCTTAGCCCATCCAAGTTAAGTGCTGGTGTCAACATTGACAGCTGTGCTGGTAGAGTGACTGCATATGCCAAGGATAACAGTGACCTTTCAACCCTGTCAAGCTTGCTTGTTGACCTAAGAAAAAAAACGTGGTCAGGGGCTGGAAAATCTCCTATACAGGGAGAATGAATTCTGAATTAGTGCGACTGAATAAAACCTAGGCAGAACATCTCTGTGAGGCAGATCAGAAGAGAAAGATGAAAACCAGCCTGAGAACTGAGGACTCCAGAACTTTCTATTTCAGATGCTACATAGAATGTAGAAAGTTTTACTGTTCTCGTTTTTACTTGCCAAAATACCTCAAAGTGATATGAACATTGCAGACATGAGAAAAAATAGTCAGGTGCAAAGCAAGGTGTCCTATTGGAGATCTTTCTTATCCAGATATTTTTTGTGCATTTAAGACAGGCTAGATATATGAGAGAAAAAAATATTGAAAAAAATAAAACCAATGAACAAATCTACTCTGAAAAGTCGCAGCTGGAATTTCTTGTTTATTCCTAATTTCCATATCTAACACTCTCAATTTGCAAGTAAAAATATGTGGTGTTTATCCTGGGTACCAAGTCAATTTCTTTGTACCCTACCTGTCACTGGAACTTGTACTCTGCAAGTAATATAGGTAATGCCAGCTGCACTAGAGCTCATTCTATCTGGGATCTTCAATATACTCTTTATGGAACATGTTCAGCCCTTTATTGAGTATGCAAGTATAATTCCCTGGATTTGGTAATGCTTAGAGAGGAATGAGTGCCAGTGCATGTAGCTAGACTGTCTCTGTGGGGCCTAGTGGAATGAAATGACTGTTTCCTAAGTCAGTACAAGCAACCAGCTCCTGTAAGATGCAAAGTTGAAACGTGCATTTTATATAGTGTAATTAGCTGTTTATTCCAGCCTTATCACCAATACCTGAAATGCAGATTAAATGTGTTCTGTGAGAATTTACTTTTTATTGTATTTATTTATTTTAAACTCTTAATCTCCTAGCCAGCTCCTGAAGGCTCAGGTCCTAAATTATCAGTTTTTCATAATTTTACTTGTCTTTGTGCAACTCTGCTGCCAGGTAGCTGTAGAGGCTGCACTGCAGTTGTGCAATAACTCATTTTCTTCCTGCTTTTATGCCCAGCTGGTGCTGGCAGGATGTCGGTGAGCTGCTGTCTGAATTCTTCATGTTAGGCAAAAGCAGTGGTTTAACAGCTGAACTTGTGCTGCACTGCTTCTTGTTTGAACAGCGACATTTAAACTGTTTGCATGTTTCTTCATGTTCTCATTTTCCACCTCAAATATTCCCTTTTGCCAAGTGCCCTTCTCAGTCATTGCTTCTGAACCTCAGAGTTCAGCTCCTCAGACGTGGTTTGTTATCCCCACAGCCAGCTGACAAATTCTCTTGCAATGATACAGTCCCCAGTCCTTCTCTCACAAACAATTTGCCTTTTGAACCCAGGAAAAACAGCTCAAGTCAGAATATGCACATATCTCAAGTTTTTGTAATGCAGTGTGGATCCTTTTTATTGGCACTATAGGGTGGTTTGTTCTCTCAATGTGGTATGTGAAGTGGGATCTCTAGTATATAACCTTTAATTGGTTTCTCAAACGGAACACAGTTTGTCAACAAAGGGTTTGCACACACCCTTTAAATCTGTTTTTTTGGCAAGTTCAATCTAAACTGCTACCATGACAAAAGTTGGAAAGCCTTTGAGTATGAAATTCCTACTCTTGTGTGCAAACAGGTGTATAACTGAATCCACAATTTACTTTTTAACTAAGCAATTTGGATGGTAGCCTCACATGAAACTTGTTCAGTTCTACCTTGAATTCATTATGATATAAACTGAAATGTACCTCTCTGAAGGATTTTGCTTAAAAGCCTGGTTCCAAATGTGCACCTCATCATAGAGGGTTTGCAATCACCAGTGTTGCACAATATTTTGCATATGAACAGCTATATAAATTAAATTATCACCTTTTAAAAATTAGGATTAAAGGTTAATTACAACTATTTTAGCAATGCAGAATGCACCTGCTTGATTTGGGCAGAACTACAAGAAAAATTCGTCTGCTGTGGTATTTACTCTTCCTTGCCTTGATTTTACATCTTAAATATTGTACTGTAACATGTTTGGCATACAAATATTTTCCAAAGGAATATGCTCAGGAATTAAATTATTTATTTGAAGTTTTATGACTCTGATGTTAAGATCATTCAGTCTTGACATGTTATTTAGACACAATTCCCAATCCCTGGACAAGTCTTCAGTATAGCCAACTATTCCAGCAGCTTGCGTGTATCTTTTCAACCATTAGGTTTAGTTGGAACAGTAAGTGCCTTCTCTAGCAAAGATTGGCAAGTTTGAATCCAAAGCAGAACATTCACTGGATCCAGCAATATAAGCAAAGAGCTGTATTACCTAATCAGTAGAGAATGCCAAGGAGGGGAATAAAAGTGTGATTCCTGTTCTACACAGTTAATTAGCTAGTTAAACCCAAAACAGAAGGAAACATCTAATGCTGCTCCATGGTAAACCCTATCCTAAAGCTGGGGTCAATCCTATTTAATGAGAAAAAACAAAATATAAAGGTTTTTTCATTTAAATTAGTGGATAGAATGTTCAACGGGATAAATTCTGAAGTGTTTTTATTTTCTGATCTGGAGAAGAGATCTAATACAACACACTTTTATTAGGTACTCCAGGCTTCTGTTTTACCTTATGTGAAGTTATTTAATTTTCTATGAATATTTTATGGAGCTGGGGGTTAGACTAGCTAGGTGAGCGCTCTAACAACAGTATTATCTCTTCTACTTTTTCCTACCAATTTTCCTAGGAAATTCTCTTTATCTGTGCGAAGTAAAATGGCTTCAGGTGGAGAAATAGGGAACTAGAGAAACAGGAAGACCATGTTACTGTGTGATTCAGGCACTGTCCAGAGGTGCAGAAAATTTTTACAAGATCTTGATCCAAATCAGGCCGAGTGTTGGATCAGATTCATGCTCTGACCTATTGGATTTTGGCCAAGAGCACTTCCTTCCAAAAAATCTTGTCAGTCACAGCCTTTTGTAGAAGGCTTAATTCAGATTCACACCCTTTATATCAACAAACACCTGTATATCAAAATAAGCACAGTGGAGGAGCACCTATGAGTGTTAGTCATGAGATCAATGAAATTAGTCTGTAGATGATACCATGCACAGCCACTTGTTTTGGCATGATGAAATTTTACTCGATGTGGATGTGTTTTAATGGGTATAGCTAAACTTGCAAATAGTGGAGTCCTCTTGCTGAAGAGTTTTTTGCTTTTTATGCCTCTAACTGCATTTTTTCAGTAGTAATGGTTGGAAGATTTGCCCAAAGATGAGAGATGTCTCTGCAGGTTGGAAGACTTTAAAACTGGAATTTCTTTAAACTGGTATTCTTTAAAATGGGAATAGTATTCCACACCTTAAAATTACTTTCTGTAACTCATGCTACAAGCTCAAAATCTGTCTCCAGTCATGTTTATATCTCTATATTCTCTCATTTCTTTGCCTTCTGTAATTTACCACTAAACAAGGCACTTAATCACATGCAAAGCAGATGATAAAGGAAGCTATGGACACTAGTGCAAAATCCCTAAGAAAATAGTTCCTTTAATACATGTAAAAAGCAGACAGTACTTTGTATTCTAAATAGTGACCACAGCTTTTTAGATGATGGTGCTGTCACTTTAGTTCTTGACATTCAGAAAATAATTTATTTTGTTGGTTTTTTAAGGGACTTCAAAATGATGTGAAATGCAGTTGCAGACTTGCAGAAGCAAACTAGATATGAAGATGTAAATTTTTTTCATAAAGAGTCTTAAGTCATGGTAGGTTAAAGAAAGATGTGTTCTCTACTAAAAAGAAAATAAATTTTCCTTATTTCAAGTTACATTCAGTTATTTTTTTCTCTGCTTATTCTTAAGTAAAGCTTTTTGGTTCAGATCTCATTAGATTGTGGGGTGACGTCTGAATAGACAAGCACATATGCTATATAGAATTCCATCTTCATGTCTGTCTAGCCTGCCAGTACCTAGATAATGCAATTCCATTTGAGGAAGGGAGAGTAGCTCTTGACTAAGAGACCGGTTTAGCACAAGATTAGGGTGTAGTTACAGTTTTGCTAAAAGCATCCTCTGATATTTCTGAAACAGTGGGTACTGGTACTATTTTTGTATCAAAATATGAACTCATAATGAATTATTAAGGCTTGTCACTTTGCCTTAAGTTAAATGTGCTTACCCAATATTTAGAATTATGTGTACTGATCATCTTTGGAATCTTTAGGTACTTTTGTCATTAACATAATAGTACACAATCATAACAATAAATCAGAAATACATTTACAGTCTACTCAGGCTTAAGGTTTGTTTCTAAAATAAATGTACATACTAGAAAGATAGAAGGCACCTCCTCTTCCTTGGACTGTAGTGGGTTTCCTGTCTTCTAGAGCCTGCTGCTCTAATAAACTTTAAAAATCTTGCTGCATTAATATGGAAATGGATCTTGACAAGCTAAAAATGTTGTTTCATGTTAGTATTTCCTATGACGTTACCTTAAACTTTATCAACAGTACTGCCCATTAGCTTTTTGCTAAGATATTAAATAAGCTGCATTATTCTCATTCTCCTCTCAGTACATCTCCTTCTAAGCACTTATAGGAAGAAATTACTCTAACTACCTGTGAAGGATGTTTGGAGTTAGAAAGTTTTTCTGTATTCCTTCTAAATCACTTAATCTTTTTGTTGATCTGGCTTGCTGCAGGAGTGAATGATATGTTAGCAAAAAGCTCGAGCAAGAGATTTCAAAGGAGCTCAGGGGACCATAACAAGTTGTGATTTCTTGTTACAGAATGATGGCTGTTACATAATCTTTCCTTTTGATTACCATCACAGATATGTTATACCATCCAGACGTAATTCCATTAATTGGAGAAACCTTTTCCTCTGTAGCCAATGGATGGAGAGAATAGAGATTGTTTATGTTCCAGCCTGTGAAAATGCAGCCAAAATGCTCCATGTCAGTATCTTCCCCACTAGCTTTTAGCACCTCTCTCTTCAGTACTTTATTCCCACTGTGCTGTTCAGATTCAGAGATGTATCTCTGTGCCTTGATGTAGCACAATGGGATACCTTGGCCCACAGAATAAAGGACACCAGTCGTTAATTTAGGGCCTTGTAGCAGGGATTGAGCTGGACAATATGTGCACCCAGAAGGATTGATGGGGGCTGGCTGGCTGGCGGTGGGAAGCAAGTAGTTTTTACAATACAAGCAGTGACTTTGGGAGCTCTGCTGTCTGCACATCTCTATCTATTGCATCAATGCCCTTATCTCTGTGGGCTCGACTGGTTTTTATAGAAAGCGAAGGAATCTAGTGGCAATTACTAGGAAATTCATGAAGATCACAGCATTTACGCACTTTTTTAAAGGCTTGAAAGCAGGCAGTTTTAAAAGTCCTGGCATATTGTTCCTGTAAAGCAGCAGAGAGACTGTGTCAGCTTTTCTCCTGGTACAACCAGCTGGATTGGTGTGACTTTGTAACAGGCTCCAAGCTAGGCTTTGCTCTGAGTAATCCACCTATCAGTGATAAAACCATGCCCAACTTTTAATTTCTTTTTATAATTCCACCCCCTTTCCTTTTCCTTTTCCCTTTCCCTTACCCTTTCCCTTTCCCTTTCCTTTTCCCTTTCCTTTTCCCTTTCCTTTTTTTTTGTAAATTATTCAGGAATAATTATCTCTGTTAATTAGCCATAGATCCTATTAAGAACATGGGTTGCACAGAAGCCACTAGGACAAGGACGGACAGATCGCCTGCTGCTACAAAATAAACCAGTAGAGGGTACTAATGGCTTTCAGTGTTGACTTCTGCTTAAGTAAATGTTAATATATTCAGTGCTGAAACGTTTATTTGAAAACAACAGTATACTACAAGTTATAAACAAAAAGACAAGTTTGTCATCTTTGCTTTTGGCTGCCTGCACTCAATTTTCAGCTCTTCAGTGGACATTTCAGATGCTCTTTTCTGTGTGGCATGAGTTGGCTAAAAAGGTTGAAAAGGTTGAGTGGGTAAGTTACCGTATTGGCACACACACAGTGGAAGTCTACAAAGGTGAAGAAACATATAAATAAGTGTCCTAATTTGCCATCTATATGTGATGTTGTTATCATACAGGAGGGTGAATGCTTAACACTTTGGAAAAGCTGCTTGATGTATACTGTAATCACGATTTTATGAATAGCAGGAAAAACTTTCTAAACACATGGGTGCACAAACAACTAGGGAGGACTAAAAAATCTAGGTTTATTAGAAGTTTTCTTTGTGTTTGGATCCTTGTGCCTGGAACTGGGAGGTGGTGGGTCCAGGAGGGTGCCCAGCTAAGGTGCCTGCTGGGCGGGACACACTGTAGGCATACAGGGTCTAGCCGGTGAGAGACAGGCTGGGCTGGCAGCAGGGCTTCCCCAGCCCTGGGTAAGGCCATGCTGGGGAGCTTGGCCTGGGCCATGGTGTCCTGGGTCGGCTGGTCTGGACAAGAGGGACTGCTATAGGGCTACAATGTGGGGCCCTACTCACTGTGGAAGCCTGACATCCGACCATGCCAAGCCGGCAGCAATGAACATCTCTGTGCTCTTCATAAGGTATTTCTGTGTTATGCGTTTATTTGCTGTGCACTTGAACCATGATTTTTTCTCAGAGTTCCTTCTGGGTTGACTTCCCCTTGACATTCAAGTGGCTTTTTCCTGTTTAGGTGTTGTGAGAATCACAGAATCATAGAACAGCTTGAGTTGGAAGACACCTAAAGACCATCTGATTCCAACCCTCCTGCCACAGGCAGGGACACCTTCCACTAGGCCAGGTTGCCCCTCCATTCAGTGTGGCCTTGAAGGCTTCCAAGCAAGTGCTGTAAGCAGCCCACTCCAGGGTGTAAAGTGGGCTAGGCAGCAGGAGACAATTAAGAGAAAGTAAGCTTTAGTAATCAAATTAAATACAATCAGTAAGGCAATGAACAGTGAGGCGCTGCGTGGGGAGGTCTCTAGGCACTGTTGCAACTAAAACCTGTCAGCTGGCACATTGTCTGCCAGCAGACCCTGCGGCTGGCCAAGCCAGAGGCCATTCCAGCCTCCTCTCTGCCAGCAGTGTGCTCAATAACACATATTACAACTATATAGTAACAATTGTGGTGTCAATAGCATTAATTGTTTATGATATTCACAAGTTCCCTTTTAAAAACATTTTTGTTGCTGTTACACTTACTGTGTAGAAGCACAGGTTTTAAGTTCCAGAATCCAGACTCGTTGCACACAAAAAATGATGTGCTAAATCATGAATCAAATTCAGAAGCAGATGGACCTCCTTCCTGTCTGCATCTCTGAGGCAGCACCACAGAACTGCTAGGATGTTTTTGAGACGATGTTTGAGGGGAGGGTCCAAATGCAGTTTGCCTCCCCACGTTTTGGAAAGGCATGGAACATGATGTGTTTGTGTCCAGGCTCTGCTTACCCTAGACATTTTGGAAGTGTACCAGTTGCAGTGAGTATAACTAGTGATGGCATGGACCTTAACCCAATCAGTGTAATATCCCGCAAATTAATATGGAAATCTAAAATATCTTGCTATACATTTCCTAATACTAGTTGTTGTAATAGTACAACACACATGGAGAATTTTTTCCTACAGTAAAAGTTTTTAGAATTTTATTTTAGATTTTTCAAGTTTATGCCTTTTCCGTAGAAGGAAATTTTTATTAAACTATAAGATATATTTGAGTCTTTTCTGGTAGTCAGAAATATAAAGCATTCGAACCAAAGCACAAGTAGAGATCATTCTTTTCTAAAGTACATGAACACAGAAACATTATTTTCTTATTTTCTGGAACATTCCATCAGTCATTCCTTATACTAGGAAGTTCAAGATAGATTAATTCAATGTGTTTAATCCAGTAAAAATATGGTTATACTGGGATAAAGAAATCCTAGAACACACATATTTAGTTTCACATATTTGCAAATCAGACCTGAGAAGTTTCACAGAGACTGTAAACAAGCTGACCTGACAGCTCTTGCTGCATCACTGTTACAGATTTTGTAAATTTTTTGCAAGAAAAGGTCACAATTTTGCACCAAAAAATATTTTACAGCAAATTGACTTTTTTTACCTTGTAAAATTGCTACTCAGACATGCAAAATAATAATCGTAAAGAAGGATATATGCCATACCTTGTTGTCAAAATACGATTTATATCTACTACTCATCCCGGAAAAGCAACTGTAGGACTGTTTTCAGGAAGAACTTCAAATTTAGTGTTCAATTTTCTCTCTAGATGTGTAAGTCTGCTCTCCATACACTGTAACTTCCTTGGGGCAATGTTTATATCTTAAAAGTTTTTTAATAAGTTGCAGTAAGAAGAAATATTTACTAGCCTCTGTGGAGTAACCCGTAGAAAACTAGATCCACTGATGTTGGTGCAGCGTACAGGTTGCCTCTTCATATGTTACTGGGAGTACGTATGTCCCATGTGATTTATAATTCATAAAGGGAAGACAGAGTGAACAGAGGCTTTAAACTGTGTCAAATACTCCACAGATCTCTCAGAGAATGCACTGAATTGCCTTATCTCTTGTTTCTGAGTTAATGCCCCATTTTTAAGATTGTTCTCACTGGAGTGTATTGCCCCACCTTTGTGGCTGACTTCCCGCTGGGAGGAGGGAGCTGTGGGCTCTGGAGCTTCAACTTTATTCCCAATAGTAAAGCTCCCACATTAAATTCTGAAGGAGTATAAAAAGTCATAGAATCATAGAATATCCTGAATTTTAAGGGACCTGCAAGACTCATTGAGTTCAGCTCCTGGTTTTGCACAGAACAACCCTAAAAATCACATCATGTGCCTGAGAGCACTATCCAAGCAGTTCTTGAATTCTGGCAGATTTAGTGCCTTGACCTCTTCCCTGGGGAACCTGTTGCAGTGGCCAACCACCCTTTGCATTAAAAAACCTTCCCCTGGTATCCAAGCTAACCCCTCAGAACAGTTTCATGCCATTCCCCCAGGTCCTGTCACTGATCACCAGAGAGAAGAGATCAGTACCCGTTCCTCCACTTCCCCCCATGAGAAAGTTGTAGACTTTCCATTGACCAGGATCCCCATGTCCCTTCCATGCAATACTTTCCAGCATCTCATTCCCCAGTCTGTCTGTACATCCATAACTGACCCATCACAGGTCCAGCACTTGTCTTTGTTAAACTTCATATGGTTAGTGATTTCCAAGCCCTCTTCTTTGTGTAGCGACTCTCTGCCTCTGAGGGAGTCAACAGCTCCTCCCAATTTTGTATCATCACCAAACTTACCCTTTCTTGAGTCCTGCATCTGAGTCATTTATGAAGGTATTGAAGATCATTGGCCCTAGGGTGGAACCCTGTGGAACCCCAGCAGTGACAGGCTCCCAGTCTGATGTCACCCCATTCACTGTAACCCTTTGCGCTTGACCCATGAGCCAGCTGCTCACCCACCACAGGATGTGTGTATCCAGCTGTGGGCTGGACATTTTGTCTGAAAGGATTCTGAGAGAGACAGTGCCAGAAGCTTTACAAAAGTCCAAAAAGATTACATCAGTTGGCCTCCATTGTTCAGCTGGGTGGGTTACCTTGTTGTAAAAAGAGATTAAGTTTGTCAACCAGGACAAACTTATGGGCATATGTAAAATTGCCTCACACAAATTGGCTGAAAGTGTGCATCTCAGCTGATCCAGACTGACATTTTCTGTCTGCATTACACAACCACCATAAGTTTTCCAGAAGAATAAAAATGTCTGTTGACATGCTGCCCCATAAGAGTGCATTATCCAGCACGTATCTCTGAGGGAATTGGTGTATGGGAATCCCTCCAGCTGCACATGTGCTAGAGGCCCAAGACACAAGATCATTTCCTATTTTCTTTGACTTGATTTTGCTTGCAGGCATTTTGAAACACAAAATCCTAGGAAAAGCTGGCTTTCCTCTCAGAAAAGTGACATTTTACTGCAGACAAGCATTTAATGAAAGAAAAATAATACTTGCAATGACTCTGGAGTACGCGCATACAATTATCTTGTTCTACTTGGTGGCTCCGATGTAGCTGAAGTACTAAATGCTACTTTCGGGTAGGCGTAAGTTCTGGCTTGAACTGAGCTAGCATTTTCAGGTTTGTTTTTGCAGGATATTAAACTGAATTCCTATAGAAAGGTGGCCCATTCTGTTGGTGGGGTTTTTTTGGTTGTGTTTGTTTGTTTTGTTTTTTTGTTTCATAATATCTTTTTTATTCTTTCTACTTGCAGCCAGACTCAAAGTGGTCTTTGAGACTTTTAGAGGGCAATGTGATAATATGTCTTGAACACATATTGTTTTCAGATACACTATAAATCTTGTAAAACCTTTTTTCTTAAGAAATCTGTAGAAAATCTATTGCTGCTTATGGGTGCAATTCCAGTCTTTATTAATATTTTTAAAATTACTTAATTTTCCAGGGATGTATCAGTTCTTTCTGCTTTCCTGGAAAACTAAAACCTTTTCTTATTTTACAGAGGTTCTAAAATAATATTTCCAGGTACACAGTGACGATAAACAGCTGGGTTTGTTGTATTGCATGAATCTTTGTTGTCTCCCTGCCACTTCTGATATTCACATAGTGATTGGCACATATGGACAGTTTGGCTGGAGCAATGATTCCTTTTTGACTAAAGGAAAGTTATGGTATCTAACAAGCATATTTCAACATGCAAATTGTAGAGGACAACAGATCAGTGGCCTCAGCATATGATCAAGTGAACTCATGATAAACTGAAAAATAAAAGTGTGAACATTTTTTACACACGTGGGTTATGGAAGTGTTAGCTATGATTATATGGAAATTTGAAATGAAAATATTGAAATATGAATTTAGAAATGATTGAATGAGGGGAAGGAAGAGAAGTGAGGTGAACTACAACAGGAGGTATCTGTTTCACTCCCTGCCTGCATGAAGGGCTTGTATAACATGTTGAAATATCATGTAGTATGCCCCTGATCATCACATATATACACATGAAAAAACAGCTTTTAAATTAAAAATTTCTTTTCTGGGCTTTCGATTCTTCATTAGAGGACTGGGCAATCATCAACCATAAGAAGTTCAATAACACAAAGTGCTGGATTCTGCACCTGGGATGGGGTACAACCCTGGATGTACGGACAGACTGGGGAATGAGGTGCTGGAGAGCAGTACCAGCAAAAGCACCTGGGTGTCCTGGTCGATGGCAAGTTGAACATGAGTCAGCAGTGCCCTGGCAGCCAGGAGGGCCAGCGGTGTCCTGGGGGTTACCAGGCACAGCATCGCCATCTAGACAAGGGAGGGGACTGTTCCACTCTGCTCTGCACAGGGGCGGCCTCACCTCGAGTGCTGGGGGCAGTTTTGGGTGCCTCAGAATAAGAAACACATTAAACTATTAGAGAGCATCCAAAGGACAGTGGAGGGCCTTGAGGAGAAGCCATACAAGGAGGGGCTGAGGTCACTCGATCTGTTCAGCCTGGACAAGAGGATACTAAGGACAGACCTCATTGCAGTCTAAAATGTCCTCATGCAGGGAAGAGGAGGGGTAGGCACTGATCTCTTCTCTGTGGTGACCAGTGACAAGACCTGAGGGAATGGCCTGAAGCTGTGTCAGGGGAGGTTTAGGTTGGATATTAGGAAAAAGTTCTTCCCCCGAGGGTGGTTGGGTACCGGAATGGGATCCCTAGGGAAGTGGTCACAGCACCAGCCTGACGAAGTTTAAGAAATATTTGGACAATGCTCTCAGGCACATGGTGTGACACTTGGGGATGGTGCTGTGCAGGGCCAGGAGCTGAGCTCAATGGTCCTTGTGGGTCCCTTCCAAGTCAGCTTATTCTGTGATTCTGCAATTTCTCTCTCTCATCCAAAGTTATAATAATGAATCCGACATTATTTAGAAGAGATAATCTCACAAACTAGTTTGTCTTGCAGGATTATACACTTCAATAGAGAACAAATGCATTAAGCAAAATAAGGTGAGGTCTTTTTAGCTGATATTTTTTTCTTACTGTGGTTAGAATATTATCCTTTGCAGAAATGGAAATTTTGGGGACTTAATGAGCAACTTTTTTTTCCAGTTGGTTGTGAGAGGCCCAACCTCCCTCTCTGTTCCAAATAAATCTGATCAGAAAATTAAAATGAGGGCTAGATTACCAGAGGATGGGATACTTTTGAGTATCAACCCAGTGGCTTTTTTGAAATAAAATTGTCTAGTGTGGTTGATAACTGGATCAACATATTGTCTTTGTTTTCTCTTGCCAAATCTTGTTAAAGAAATGAAAATGTATTTTCCCCTGATACTGTGTTTCTGTGTAAACCACTTGTTGTGGTTGCACTAGATAAAATCTATTAAATAATAGGCAATCTGATGTTTGTCTTGGTGGATCTGAAAGTGTTTTTCACTTAATATGACAAACTTTAAAGACATCATTTATCTGTAATGACAAGATATGCTTTTAGTGCATTTATGAGTGCTGAACACAAATTTTTATGCCGGTCACCCTGCTCAGGAGGTCTCAGAATTCCAGCACCAGGAGTTTGAGAGGCCATGACATGGATCATCAATCTTTTTATTTATTCACGTACTGAGAGGAAGTTAATATAACCCGCAACGGAGTTAACATGTTTTTATTCTTCCCCTGAATGCTGGCATTAGTTTTCTTTTCTATGGACTTCTAAAGACAATGGCTGACAGCAGTTAATAGAGGTGTATAGCATTGTGGAGGGGAAAATTGGCCAGTCAGAAATATATGTTCCTCCTTATGGGTTGCAGGGGGATTCAGAAACTAAGCAGCAGGATAGGGACAAAGAGATTATTGCAGTTTGTGTAAATTAAGTCCTAAATTCCTGGATAATCCTTTTCTTCTTAAGTTAAATTTTTATCCTTCACAAGGGCAAACTCCTTCCTCAAGTTTTCAGGCAAGGCTTGTTTGACCTAAGAGGTGATTGGCATTGGCATCTGCAGAAACATTAAAGAGTATTTTTCTGGCACAGCTATTGAGTGAGAGTTGCAAGTGCTCCTCTCTTTCTCCAGGTTAATTAATGAATTACTTAATTGTAAAATGGGCACATTGCACGATAATAAACTATAGCTGCAAGGAGAAGCCTTAAACTAGTACAAAGTGCATGGGTTGGATTTGTTCCTGTTAGTATCTATTTTGTTTATCAAGTTAGTATCTATTTGTTTATTTATTTGAATCATAAGGTGGTTTGCAGAAATGCACTTATTCCCCTCAAATAAAAAGGCAGTTGTTGCAAGTGTTTATCTTGTATTGCACTTGTTAAATAAACTTAAGGGAGTAGAAAATATGCCAAGGAGTTAATGACATAAATTAAGACAAAAAGACAGGTAAAACATTAAGATGAAAATGTGAGTATATCTGATATCTGCAAAATAACAGATCCTTCACTGCCTTTTTTATACTTGTTTACATCTTCAGTATAAAGATTTATCTGTATAATCAAAATTAAGGGTGTATTTTTAACAAAGAAAATCTTACATGTCAAACAATCCTATAAATAGAATTATGATACCACTGTTTCCCAATTTAATTTTTACTCTATACTGTAAAATTTCAAATCAACAGTAGGATTGTCTTCACCTTTATCAAGATCTCTGTGTTCTGATAGAGTCAAGGAATCAAACTGAGAAGTACCAGGGGACTAATCTGTTCAAGACAGCAAGAATATCTTCACTTGCCTCAAAAGGAGAACATTTTCAGAGAGCAGGTTGCAAGATACCACCTCCTCTCTGGCATGCGGAAAAAGGATGTGGCTCAGGATACTAAACTGTTGCAGTGGGGATCCTGCAACATGCATATACCAAACCAGGAGTCCCGTGGAAAGGAAATATATATGGACAGACAGATTCTTGATAGCTGTTTCAGAGAGATGTTTATTTCTCCAGCCGCATGGCCGGAGCTCTGCTGAGGAACTGTTCCAGCCAGGGGTCCTGCGGCCGGCCAAGGAAACAAAAAACAACCAATGGGAACGAGGCTGAGCAGGGACAGGGAAGCCCCGTGTCTGTCCCCTCAGGGCCCCTCTCCCAGGGCTACACGGCAGGGGAGGGACCCCAACATTTCACCTGTTTTATCTTAATAAAAGGAGAATGAAAACAACTGGATAAACATAACAAGAACAATTTCAAGACAAAACAAGCCACCCTCCTGAGTCTTTAAATGTCCAATCAGATTCTGTGGAACATCTTAGGGCTGACAGAAGGGAGACAGAACTCTCTGAGCATGCTTTGTGGGGAAACTGAGGCAGGAGAGGGTTTAACTTCTTCCCTCCCCCTTTTCATCCCCCACTCGGCATTGGAAAGGGATTTTTGGGGAAACAATTGGCAAAAGCATGGTTTTGTGAGGGAAACCATGGATGAAAAAACGGATTGGGAATACACTGGGGGTAATAGGACATAGGGTAAAAGGGAAAGGTGGGATTAGGAAAGGGAAACTGTAGGGGGGGCTTACAATGGAGATATTGTCTAATATGACTACGATTTTTTGCATATATACTGCCTTTTACAGAAACACCATCAGGCCCAGTGACCTGCGATGCTTGTAACCCTTTTCTACCTCGTATAATTTTGAATTCCACGACTTCTCCATCTCCCAAGCTTGGGATGCATTTTTCAGGGTTATTCTTTTTAATAGCAGTTCTATGCACGAATATATCTTGCTGGTTGTCACACCTTGTTATAAAACCATAATTTTGCTTAACATTATACCATTTTACTATCCCTAAGGTCTTAGTTACTATGATCTTCTCCTTTTTCCGAGTGGCTGCTGTTTTCTGTCTCGCTGCGTCTTTGCTCTCTCCTGTGGTCGCTCCCGTGTTGGAATTGTCGGGGCTGCTGGTGCCTGCGCGCTCT
>NW_008239759.1:2071051-2110079 GCF_000691975.1 Corvus brachyrhynchos
CGCCCGCCGCCCCTCTCGTTCAGGTGTTCACGGGGCTTGCTCCACCACGTGCTGCGCGGGGCCGGGCGGGCACTGCCAGGTCCCGCTGTGCCTCGCTCCGCCACCGACACTGCGGCTCACGTCATTCCACCCGTGCGCGGGAACTGCCTCGCTGCTGCTCGCAGAGCGCTCGGTGCACGTGGCCTGGGCCGCACGGTCCCTGCGCCAGGCTTCCCTTCGCCAGGACACAGCTGACATTGCTCAACAGTCTCGGTAACTAAATAATATTCACGAAAATATTCTTCCATCGGCATATATTTTGACTCCAGTATTAACTGTGTCCAAACGGTTTTCCAAAAGCCCTTGGTAAGAATTAAATCCCAAGAAACATAGAAAAAGTTCGTAAACAACCATGCCAGGAAGTGTTTCAGTTCTTTTTGAGCTTGAATCAAGCTAAAATTTACAAATCGTTGTTCAAGAATCATTTTAAGTTTAAGATAAATGTCCATATGCGGCTCTGAGAGCCAAGAGTCTTCCCACGGTTCCTCCATAGTTTAGATACGGAATAGCAAAGCAAAACCAAGAAGAGGAATCCAAAGTTTCCAGGGTTTACTCACACAAATCAGTCGCTTAGGGATCGGGGATCATTCTGCTTGCAATTCACCACCATTTGTTGCAGTGGGGATACTGCAACATGCATATACCAAACCAGGAGTCCTGTGGAAAGGAAATATATATGGAGAGACAGATTCTTGATAGCTGTTTCAGAGAGATGTTTATTTCTCCAGCCGCATGGCCGGAGCTCTGCTGAGGAACTGTTCCAGTCACGGGACCAAGGGTCCTTCTGCCCGCGCAGGGAACACAAACCAACCAATGGGAACGAGGCTGAGCAGGGGCAGGGAAGCCCCGTGTCTGTGCCCTCAGGGCCCCTCTCCCAGGGCTACATGGCAGGGGAGGGACCCCAACACTAAACAAAGCTCTCTTTTTCATCACCTGTTGCCAGAAAATCTCTCTTCACTGAATTTGAGGTGTTGGGTTATTGAAGCAAGGTAGAAAGCATGTAATGATTCATTAGTTCTGTTCTTCTGATTCCATATGCAATGGACAAAAACCATGAACTGATCCAGCCCTGTTTAATATATTCTATTGAATAATAGTTTTTACTAGTTTTTTATTTGTTTGTTTTTGTAATATGAAACTCAACAGCTAAGATGAAATGAAGTACCAGCTGATAATTAGTTTATAAAAGAGTTTCCAAGTATGACCAAAGTTTCTGGGGGCTCATTCACAGTTTCCTGCTACATGCTGGTAAAAATCTCAATGATGGCAGATAGTCTGCACTTAAAATGAGCTCAAAACTCAAGTATATAACAAAACAATTCCCCAGTGAGCATCTATTTCCCTCAAATCCCACCGTAGATTGTATAAATCTGGAAATGTAAAAAATATTTAGGTTCTATGGTAGAGACAATCTCAATTTCAGAGGATACTACAAATATTTGGCATCTAGGATCACAATCCCTGTCAACAATGCCAATACTGAGAGAACGCCCAGGAGAAATTAAGCACGTGGACATTCTTGAACTGAACAATTTTTAAACTTTCTTCTTGCATAAACAATCTTATAACCTTTTAATTTATAGAATTTTGAGACTCTACTTTTCCTTTTGCACTAAAATATTAATAAAAATTATTTTATGATTATATGCTTCCATAATGTTGAGATTTCAAACTGCAAGTTTGTATTTGAGATCTGTTGTAAGTGTGAATTTGCAAAAAATACAAGTAGATAACATATAAATGGCAACAAATAATACCACAGTTAGATTGTGGTGGACATCTTGGATGTGACATTAGAGTTACATTGTTGGAATAATTAATTTTGAGTTGCCACCAGCAAATGCTACAGTAGGGACACCATTAATTTACAGGTGGAACATCTAGGAACACATTTATACTAAATAGGGGGCTGGCTGCTGAGGAAAAGAATGAGAAAGCTATGAACTGTGGTCATGTTTAAAATGACACGAAAAATTGAGACAAAAAAGAGGGGAAAAAAGAGTTAGGTAGCCCACCTGAATTAAAACTTCACAGACAACACAAACTTTGGAGAGATTTGAGACAGGATTCACCCATTCATACTGTTACTGGACACCATGCAGTGATGACAATATGTGGGTCTCAGCCTGAGCCTTTGAATCTTTGGACTTATGAAAGAGAAGAATGCTTGAAAACATAGTACAAATCAATGTGAAAAAAAGTTCTAAGAAAAACGATAACCTTTGAAGATGAGGTGCTGTTTGGAAGCATTTTGTCACAACTTGAAAGAAAATTAATATTGTAAGTAATGAGAGCAGACACTCTTGTATTTTCACAAAGCTAAAGATCTATGTGTGTAGAAGGTGTGTGATACTCAATGTGTGTATTCTGTGGAGACTGAGAGTTAGAAAACAGAATGAAGGATTTTTGTACTGAGACATGTCTTGTGAGAGGGTTTGATCAGATGAGCTGTATTTGTGCAGAATTTAACTATGCTCCTTTTGTATAATCATTATTCAAATTCTTTACTGCCATTGCTTGTGCCCTGATGTCACTCAGTATATGCCAGTAGAATTAATTTTTATCTATTCAGCTGTAAAGCAGAGTGATGTTTTTCACAGGTAATGCTGCTTAACCTGTGCAGAGATATAAGTCCAATGACAGTTGCCTAGTTGGAAACAATGTGGTAGGTGGTGGTATTGCAATGGTCCCCTAAAGGTTTATGACAGGTAGACAAGTGCCAGTGATCATTTAACTGGATATTAGTGTCACCTGGATCAGACTGAAAATGGGGCTCTTTAACAGATGAATTTGACACAACTCCTTCTTCAGTTAATGGAATAAGTTAGACCCCTTCTGAATGTAGTTCCTCTCATCTCTTTTAGAACCCCATTTTAAAATAGGATAAATTGTCTGCTGAAGAGGGCTCTTTTTCTTCATTGACTAGAGCTGAGATGATGAATGTGGACTAGACACTGAAGGTTTAGATGATTAGTAGTGCGGCAAATCTGGTTAGTCACAGGCTCTTATTTCACATAAGAGGCAGGTCTAACCTGAGCATAGGAAAGATTGAGGGGAATTTAGGAATCAGAGGTCATCACTGGTTACCTCTCTCATTTCCTTTGCTAAATGAATCTTAGTAAAAGACAGAATTTGTCTCCATCTGTGATAAACTTGCTATTCTATATAATCTACTAATTTAGTGTGTAGTCTGAGCAAACTATTTCTTGTCACCAGGCAGCAAAATATTTAAGTTCAATAGGTAGTTAAGAAACTTGCAGTTAAAATGAGCCTCAAAACTGTGCATATATCAAAACATTTCCACTGCTACTCTTGCTATTTTACTCAGTTTTATGTTGTGTAGGAATCATTTACAGTGTACCTTTAGTCTAAATTACTTTAATGGGCTCCAAGTCCAGATTGCATATAGTAGTATTCAGTACAGCATGATAGGTGCATTAAAACTCCAGAGAAAAATATAGACTATGTAAGATTAGAGTGTCAAGAAGTATATTTTATACTATTTGAGAAATAATGTGTTGTCTTGCAATTATGGTGTGTATCCTATTATGTGCGTAAAAGGCAGAAGTAATTTCATACCCTACAACTAAATTTTATGTACTCTTGCTTTGGAACAGATCTGAGAGAATTTTTTTTTTTATTACTGGTTTCACAAACAGTAAGTGTTTTAAAATTTGCAACCTGATTATGAATTTGTTTCTTCAGCTATGTGAAACATGTTCTAGTGTAGACTGCAGAGGTGTATGTTCACTGCACTTTCCTCTTTGTTATCCCACCTCTCATTTTTCTTCCTATGTAGCTAATTTCACACCCCAGCTCTCTGAAAAAATTAATGGACTGGACTAGGTGGTCCAAGGGCACTAACAGAGGAACAGGAAGAATATACATATATATATTCTGGGAATTTTGATGGAACAAGGGAGAGGTTGAGAAAGGAGCAAAGGAAATACACTGTTTTTTTGTAAAGGAAATAAAAGTTTGAAACCAGCAATTGTCTTTTTAACCTTTTTCTTTTCTTTGTTTTCTTTCTTTTAACCTTACCATTGTACTGAGAATGATTATGAACTGAAGATCACAACATCAGGTGCTTTGTCACATGTCCTTCTTAAACCTCAAAACTACTTTAAAAGCAGACTGTTGATAAGAAAGTTACAGATTTGACCTTAAAGATTGAAATGTTTTAAATGATTTAACTTATTTGGAGAATACTATTGGGGAATTGTCATCAAGTGTCATGGGTAATCTTTCTATTTATTTTCTCTCAGGGAGAGTGACTTTGGAAATTCCCTTTTCACCCACTTCTAGAGAATATGGAAGAGATGGAGGGAGAGGATGAGAGCCCCATTGTGCTGCTTGGGTTTAGGTAAGCTTTTCAATAGCATAAGTAAAGCATGGCAGGTAAAGTTGTCTTGTAAGGGGGAGTACATTACCAATTAGTCCGACATGCAAAACAACTTGCTGTATTATTTCTGTGTACAAGGAATATGTAAACTCCAAAATTTCCAGTAGAGGTAAGAAACATGCTTATAACTGCTCACTGGAAATCTGTAATATTACTTTTTGTCTGCTAAATTAAGCTCTGTGCTTTTCTGATGCAATAAATTTCCCATGTCATGCATTTTATGTCTGTCCTTGCATTTCTTTTATATCCTTACGAAAGGATATGGACTTTTAATGCTATATATTATTACAATTATAAGTGATGCTTGGACCTGAAAAATTCCCCGTCAGAGTTCTGAAGCAGTAATTACCCCCATACTAGGAAGCTACTTCTCATTAAAAAAAAAAAAAAAAAAAAAAAAAGCGACATATTTATTATAAGTCTCTATCCAGTCTCCTCAGGTTATGGCTGAAGATATACAATTTTATCTTTGTACACCCATCCATATGAAAGATTTCAATCAGTTTTTAGGCCGCATCAGAACATTCAGATTATTTTTGCTAAGGCTTGAATTGGACCAAATTTGTGTTACATAAATTACACATTTCAAATGAACATCCAAACAGTCACTTCTGTTGCCTTTCAGTTTGATAATTTCAAAAATTGCATTTTGAAATTTTCAGTGTTGAAAATCAAATTCAGCATGTTTCAGGGTAGTATGAGAGAGACCAAAATAACAGAATTGTTCATCACAGCCTAGCCAGCTATATCAGGATTTTGAACTTCTTGGAATCTGGACTCCAGATCTGAAATTCAGCTTGACTTGTAGGTTTGTGTGTGTATTTTTTTTCCTCTCTTTACTTTTATCTCATGAAAATTTCATTCTTGCTTGTTGCAGTGTGAAAGAATGTATTGCTTTTGTGGTTTAGCCCTCGAACTCAACTATCACAAACCTAGATTTCTTTTTGTTTCTTGGGAGGAGGAAATCAGTCCTTTACATTTATGTGAGATCATCATGAGTTTCAAAAACCTTTCAGACTGAGGGTTGTAGGCACAGGAGATGAAAGAAAACAGGCTATTATATTAGACTATTGTATTATATTTCTTTCAAGAAGTTTTGGCAAAGTTGTCAATGCCAATTGTCACTGAAGTGAGGAAAACAGGGAGTTAGTTACTGTCAGAACCTTTTTATACCTGTCAAGGCTGTTTCCCTTACCCCCTTTTTAGTATGATTATTTAATTACTTAATGATATTCCTTTTCCTGATGGGAAAGTTCTTTCTCATCAGACTATGTAAGAAGAAAAATATACATACCTATATACAAATTTGCAAATATGTATGCAAATATCTTCAGGGCAGATGGCAAGACGAGATGGCAAGACTCTTTTTCATGGTGGCCAGCTACAGGACAAGGTGCAATAGGCACAATTAAACTGAAGAAGTTTCATTTCAATATGAGGAGAAACTTCTTTACTTTGAAGGCGATTGAGCACTGGATCAGGTTACTTGGAAAGCCTGTAGAATTTCCTTCTCTAGAGATGTTCAAAACCCACAAGGATTTGATTCTGTGCAACCTTGTCTAGGCGAACTTGCTTTAGCACCAGGCTTGGACCAGATGAGCTCCAAAGGTCCCTTCCAATGCAACCATTCTGTGATTCTGTGATTCTGTGAAAATGGGCTAGAATCTGATGGAAGATGTATTCTTCAGACAGGTAGGGGTGGTGGAATTAACCTTACAGGATACAAATATTCTGGAGTGTTAGAAAGTCCTTTAAAGATAAAACCAGAGAACTAGGGAACTACATAAATTTCAAATAAACAGCTAACCCTCTGATTTAAGTAATGACCTAAACCAAGTTTTATTTCAATTACCTTGAAATGGATGTGTGAGTAGCCATGTGAAAGAAATCCTGCTTGACAGATGCTAACTTCCGAGATGGAAATGTTTAATTTTTCTAATATGGAATTGTGTGAATGGAAACAATTAATGTGGTAATTAGTGATCTGATCAAGAATTTGTTAATTCTTGAAGTCCAGTTCAGCCCAAGGTGAAGTTCACTTTGCTGATAAAGCTTGTAGGGCTCTTTCAGTATTGCATTAATCATTCTCTAGGAGTTAAAAAAAATGTTAAGAGTGAAGAGAAATCGCATATCTCCAAAACTGGAGACAAGAGTAATTTACCTTTTCCATACAGTTTTTTAACTTTTCATATTGAAATGGGGACAGCGCAGGAAGTAAAGGAACCCTGACGTTGTCTTTAAGGGAGAATACATACTTCCATTTCTTTATAATGACAGTCCTTACTAGGAATAAGGACATTGCAGAATTGTGTACTGTCATCATAATGGAAATTCTACAGAATATATTACTCACACTTTCTAAAATACCTTAAGTGTCTGTACTACACCATAACTCAGAAAAAGCAAAAAACAAACCTAGCAAAAAGTTTCCACACTTGGTCTAGATTAAAAGGGTCTAAGTGCAGACAGAACCACTTACCCTATATATCAACTTCTCCCAATAAGTTACTGGGCAATAGAGAACACACACTCATCTTTCTAGCTACAAAATAATGAAACGATTGTCATTTAATCGTGCTTTAGAGCTAAACCCAGAAGTACTTTACATCTAAATTGCAGAGTTCAAAAATTCTGATTAATGTTAATTCTGACACCCCAGATGCTCAGGTGAAATATAATAATGGATCCCATATTTTAGGTTTTTTTTTTTTAATTCTCTTTCGAAACACAAGAAGCATCAGCTGTCAAAAAAACATTTAGAGAAAAGTTCAGATCACAGAAGGCACGAGGCTGGATTGCAGCTAATTTAATCAAAGGAACAAATTTTAAAATCTGCAGGTAATCTCTACAGATTTTGTAAAATTATAAAAAGCTGTAGGAGATAAAAATTAAGAGATAGCAGTGGGTGACCAGAAAGCTGTGATTAAGTCATTAGTCATGAAAGTCAAGCACCTGTGGTTTGCAGCAGTCATGCTACTTTCTTCCCTTAATCCAAGATAAAGCTTGTGCAAATGTCTTTAGGAGCAGAGACTGGTTTTCAGAAGTCCTAGCTAAAAAGCTGTTAGAAATATTTTCTGAAATGAGGGTTGTAGGTATTAAAACAGTCTCTGTTATTTGTAGAATTGCCAGAACACAGCTCTACTGAAAAGCGTATTGAGACAAGATTAAAACATTCCCCTGAAATTTATGTATTTGACTAATTTTCAAACAGGATTAAAGACATAGAATGAGTCTTTTCAATGCACTCCACTGTGAGCTTACTAAAATGTTTTTCAGTTGACTGTTAGTATTTATTCATGCTAACGTAATCAGAATGCTAACACAAATTTGCTATGGCCTTTTAATAATTAAATTAATGACTAAGTTTCTAAAATATTTTAAAAATAAAAATACTTAAAATCAGACAGTGCAATATTTCTGTAGGGAATGCTGTGTCTCCCTTCCCACATAAAATTAAAGAAAAGTTAAAGTAGACATGAGGTTTGATGAATTTTATTTGATTAAATTAATAGTATAAATCGTGCCAGATGTCCTAATTTTGGGAAGATTGAAAAATGTATTTAAACACATGAGAGTAATACTTAAAATACTTGTTGCTAAACAAAACAAATCTTTGTTTAAATGTTACTTTAATATTTGTAAACAGTCTTAGCACTTTTCAGTTTGCTTTAAAGCAATGAATATGCAACCATTTCTATTGTAACTTACAGCTGGTGAAAGAAGCTGCTACATACATAGGACACTTCCAGTTAAAAAACAATTGAAGCAGAGAGGATGATGACATCATGCCAGTATTTTCTTTGGGCTTACAGCTGAGTGCCAGTCTGTGATTCTTGGACCATTAGAGACAGATCTGATAGATTCTGAGGCCCAGGAGAGAGTCTGAATACGACTGTAGTGACAAGAGCATGGTCCAATATTATGTCTCTATCTACCTTTTCCTTCAAAAAAGTCTGTGTTAGATGTACATGTTCCTTGAGAAAGGGCTTGAAGCTACCAAAGACATCGCAATACAAAAAGAATACTGAAAACAAATGGTGCATAGCATAGGAGAGAGAGATCGTCCTGAAATATCAAAATATTTAAGACAAAGTGGTTTAATGCCTAAAATGGCATTCAGACCTCACTAAATAAGAAAGTAATTGAATAATTTCATCTTGTATAAGAAAGTATTTCACAGCACCACTAAGCAGACTTCTAAATAAGAGGAGACTTGCATGCCATAAGAGGAATTTAACACTAAAAATGTATAGAAGTGTTTTAATAATTAGATTGCTTTTTGTATGGCTTATTTAGTGCTTTACATTGTAAAACTGTTTATGGGGGCTCCCATTCCCTGTAGATTGAACTCACAGTGTACATCAAGCGTTATGCATGTTTCCCTCATGGGCATTTATTCCAAGAATGCATTGTAATATCTGTACTGTGCTTTTCTAATAGCTTTCTCTCATCTCCTGCTTAAGTATTATCCCTAGGATATAATTCAGAATGTAATCCATTGCTTCCGCCACAAAGCATTAAATGAGTTATCTTATTGTTTCACCTCCCCAAATTTAAAGTAAGAGAAGATAACTGTGCTTACAGTAGGGAATTTCTTTGAAGGAAGTGAAAAGACATTTTTGTAGGATGTAAAACCAAATCAATCCAATTATAACAGACTGGTGATGAACTTCAGCCTTTACTGATGAACTATGGAGATCAGGTAATTATTATTAATGGTTTTTCTCTTATTTTGTGTATCTTTCTTTGTACATAAGCAAGACATATTGCTCACTGAAATATTTCTGATTATTTTTTGTACATGAAGAATAAAGGAAGGTTTGCCTCAAGTTTTTTGACTCATTAGTGATTTTGCAGATTCAACATCCTCACAGACAGTCCGCCTTAGAGTTTCAACCCACAGGGACTCAGACTGACATCCAGTGATGAAAAAAGTTCCTTCTTTCCGGATGGCTTAGACAATAAATGAAGTGAAGTAAATTTCAGAACTGCAACGATTTCATATCCCTTCTATTAATGATGCTAATTGGCTCCACTGCCATACTTCTTTTCAAGGCCAAGAATTAGGAATGGGTACAATTTGACTGATCAAGACCTTTAGTCTGGTACCTTTCAAACCTGGTCTACATCTTTGTATCAAAATACAGAAAACAAAGTTTTTCTGACTTTGGTTGCGAAATTACCATTTACTTCTTTGGTATATCAGTGTCTCTTGACTCCTGCATTTAATAAACATTGTAAGAACTAATTAAGTCTTACATATATGCCTGTAGCAGGGACCTCATATTTAAAATTAAAATACTACTGGTGCATTCCTGAGGAAGGGTAAACATATCATTACCACTTGTTTTGTTTTATGGATGCATCTATGTCTTCAGATTATTAATTTTTTAGGCTTGAAATTGCTGATATTGTGTGTGTGTATTATAGATTTATGTATATTTCTATTTAAAAACATGTATTTATTATAATGTGTATTTATATACAATATACCTTAATAATTACCTCTTAAATTGCAAAGACTTAGATTAAATATTTTCCCATTAAACTGTTCTACCATAACAAACATATTTTGGGATTGTATTCTGCGCTGGGTTTGATTCAAGCTTGCCAATCAATCATAATACAAGTAAGAGTCTACTGTAAATTTGAAGATATATAAGAAGTTTTCTATTGAATTTGAATTGAACTTTAAATGTGATTTTATTTTGCAAGTGACTGCTCAATATTTATTACATTAAAATGCATAAATACTTTCATACTTTGTATATTGAGAACGTTCTGTGTAATGAGAATCCTGGATTAAACAAACTGTCTTACAGAAATTAAAATATGGGCTGTTAATCAGCTGTGATTTCATTGTACTATTTGCACTCACTCCAGCCTGGACATGGCAATTAAAATGGTTGAACAACAGAAACTGCAAAATCGCTTTATGTCCTTGTTTACTTCTGCTGTTTTTCCCGTATCAGTAATGCTCCAAGGGATGAAAAGGAATCTGTTCCGTTCCTCTCTGGCACTATTTCCACACGCTTTATGGTGTGAAGATCAAATATGTCATTCTCCACGCTAAAGTTTGTAATTATTTTTTTAGTGAGTATCCAAATTTTGGCACAAATTTCTTTCTGACAAACTTGTGTAAGATTAGCATATAGGCCTGAATACGTCCCACAAAGTTGCAATGTTTCCTCCTGATAGTGATGGAAATTGGTCATTTTTCTTTTCATTGGTACAGAAGTATTTTTGTTAAGTGTCAAGTTTTTCACTAATTAATTTTCAAATGCCACATCTTATATCTCTTTTTTCCACTAACACTACATTTTAAGCATTCTCATTCTGGTCTAGTGTTCTAGTGCTTTCTCTCCTAAATACTTCTAAGGTCTTGGTATTGTGACATCTCTAGTTTTTGCTATTGCCATTGACTTTGCAGACTTAGAAACATTAATTAGTGTATGTCATGGGTTAGCAAGCATAGTCCCGGAAGCGATGTTCTTGCAAAGAGGTGCTTACAGCTCCTCTATGACCTGACAGAACCTATCAGCTGGCCAGTTTGAATATGGACAATTTTTTAAGCCACTTAAAATTTTGACCGCCCCTGTGGTCCACATTTAAGAATGGACAAAGCCTGGGGGAGGTCTGTCTTGTTTCCGGTGCTGGGACAGGTAGCTGCAGGGCCCGTATGGAGCCCAGTGGGCCCAGGCCAGGCCCTGCTCGGGCCAGGCTGGGCCGGGCCGGGCCCACAGCCATCCTGGAGCCGATGGGCCCTGTTCCACCCACGGCCCCACAGCCCTGCTATGTGCAGATGGCGCGGCCTCCCCTCTCCAGTGCAGTCGAAGATTCAACTGACGCTGCCCTGCTGTCCAGCAAAGATCATGTGACCAACAGCGATAAGCTTCATTCCAGCTGCAAGGCCTGGGTGAGATTAACCCTTTTAGTGCTGTGAAGAGCAGAAAACCTGAGGGAGGAGAAAGAGGAGATGCTTAGAAGCTGAAATTCTGTTGTAGAGCTATGGTAGTGATAGACTATGATATATCAGAGTACCCACTGTAATTTCATGAAAGCATGGGGGGTGGAGCGTTCAAACTGTACTTGTGAGCAAAAGCACCTGCGCTGGAGTCAGCAAATGCTGAAGCAGCTGTAATTTGATGAGAAGTTTGGACAGCGAGAGATGGAAGTGATGAGGACTCTAGCTCCAGATCGGAAGGAGAAGACCTCAGTTCCTAGAGATGCTCCCAGAGATAGTCCTAGAGATGAAGGAGGACCCTTTGCTCCCAGGGACAGGGGGAGGGCCTCTATTCTTAGAGATGAAAATGCTCCCAGAGATGGGTGAAGAGAACTTTTGTTTCTGAACAGCTCAACCTTAAAATAGTACCCCAGTAGCTCAAGATTGGACCCTCTAAAGCAGTTGTGGGAAAAGCTGCAAGTCATGGGAAGGGACTCTCACATGATGTGAGCAGAGAACCAACCCAGGCAGCTGTCTTGCGATACTTGAATCCATGAGAATTTCTTGTGGAGATGGTCTCCATAGCATGAGCAAGAGAGAATCCTCTTCCTAAATGGACTGAACAAGGTTATTATGGAAGTGGTAAACAGACTGAACATCTTAAGGGGTGTCTTTTACATGTCAGTGGGAGAAGGGAGGAAGGTGGGGGAGGAGAAGTGTTCTGAAGGTGTGGTATAATTTTATTTTTTTCCCCTTCTTTTAGGTCTATCAATAAACTTCTTTATATTCTTTCAAGTTTTGTGCCTGCTTTGCTTTTTTCCTCCTAATTCTTATCTCACAGAAGATAAACAGTAATGAGTATTTTGGACCAAACTGTTACTACACTGTAACTTCGTGATAATTTAATAAAGTGGCATCGATTGCCCTTGGATTTCAAGGGCATTTGTTTGGTCATGGCCAAGTTTGAGCCAGGTGTATCATGGTAATGTAACAGATTATTTGAGGTCTTATAAAAGTGTCGCTCAGTATTGCAGTGTTTAAGTCTTCTAGACTGATTATCTAGAGTATATAGAAACTGCACCCAAGTATTTTGCTGATTTGATCATTCTAACTATGAGGCCAAAAAGGAGTAGAATTAATGCAGCATATAGCAGTATAGCAGCTTTCATATCCTGTACACTTATCCACCCCATTTGCTTTTCTGTTTAGCCTTACAAATCTCTGTCTGTGGGGGGGCATTAGTAATATTGGTTACTAAAAGTTGTGTAACACGTTCTTTCTTGCACAGCTCTTTTTATCTGCTGCTACAGTTTGTCTTCAGTTTCTTTGCTCTTTGACAGAGACATAAAATGCGCTTTTCAGTTCAAATGTGAGTTTATTGAGTGAGGTTTTTGTGGTTTTTTTTCTCTTTATTTTCTCCATTGATTTCTATTTCACTGATCTTCCAGAGTTTGTTTGGGTTTTTTTCTTTTATTGTCAGCCAAAGAATTGTGGACTAGTGGTGTAGGCTTCTTCATGTATGATAGATTTTTTTTTAAAATCACAAGTATTACTTTTTAATATTTTTTATTTTTCCCCCCCGAAAGATTGGGTGAGATCCATGCCCCTCTGTGCAAATTTTGTAGGTTATTTGTGAAAAAGCTACTTCGGACAACAAGCATATTTCTATGTCTCATCCTCAACCCTTATAAGCTTCAGGTTCTTTATCTGTTCTTTCCACTAATCAGTCATATTATGGTTTACATTCTTTGGCTTTAAAATCTGAGGGTTATCTTTTTCTTGTCACTATATTGTTTTGTTTGTTCAAAGCACTACGTGACTGGTGTACATTGCTAACAGTCTACTTTGGCATCTGGGTATGCCCTACATCTGTTGAAACAGATTTTCACTCAGAGCAGTGAATTTCCATGAAGTGTGCCATGGTGAGGGCTCTTTACCCTGCATGCTTATTACCACCAATGCCTGAGTAGACCTTTTTTTAGGCTTCAAATACTTCTAATTGGCATGTTTCAGATTACTCTCATTGATGTCAAGTAGGTAACTGTCTCCTTCCGTCACATTTTTTGAGAAGTTATGTATTTCTGTTACAGCCCAATGACTAATTTATTTCTATCAGTCCTAGATTTTTTGGGAACTCAACTTACATAAAACTTTGATATGGAACAAGAGTCCAAAAATGTTCTCTGCAAAACAACCATTTTAACTTTTTTTTTCTCTAGCTGCTATTTCTAAGAGTTTAAGTAGTCCGGCTGTTACATTACTGGGCTTGAAATGGGAAGTTGTAGTAAAAAAGAGGTACTCTTAGTGAGCTGCAGTTATCAACACAGAAAATGTGCTTTCTGCATTACAGAGAATAAATATTTGATAGATGACTGTCTCAGGGTGACTTTATGATGCGTCTCCCATATTGCTGCCCTATGTCCAGAAATTAATTTTGTGCCTTTCTATGCCTTTAAACTGAGCCTCAGAGGGGGAAGGAAAAACTGAGCCAAACTTTTTCAAAGTAGTTTGCAGCTTGTTCAAAGTCACACAGAACTAGAGACTTTTTTTTTCAGCTGTGGCAGGAGAGCGGGAGGGAGGGGAAGCACCCAGCTTGCTTTTCTTTCCAGCTTTCAGCATATTTTTCCCGCATTTTTTTTCTTAGGAGAGTTGAACTTTTCCTGGGACTTCATTTTTTCCCTTTTTCTCTGCTGGACTGTTTAAACATCAGAATACATCGGGAGGAATTTCCACCGAGGCTTCGGCCCTGGAGGTGGGCCCACCACCCTGTCCCAGCTCCAAGGAGGGGGAGAGAGAGATCTACGGAAGGACTCTGAAATTTTCCCAGGTTTCTCTCAGCAGGGCAAGGGGGTTTTATTATTTAGCATTATTATGCTTTTACTGTGTGTGTGTTAAATAAATAGTTTTTATCTCTTTCACTTTCCTTTGAGGAAAATTTATTTTTCCTGAACCTGGTGGGGGAGGGGTGGTTGTGCCTTCTCTCAGAGGATATATTTCTAAATTTGACCAAACCAGAACAATGACGGAGACTAAGAAAAAGAAGACGACTGGGATAAGAATAAGAGCCTGAACTGTGCTTTTTTTAGTATATATTTTAAGTGTGGGGTTATCTGAGGGCCAGGTGTTGGCTTAAAATGCTTCTGTAGAAATCAGTAGATGAATATAGCTTGCTGCACTCTATGATAGCAACAGAAAATGGTTTCTAATCTACAATGTTTTTTGAAGTTTATAATCTTTGTCCTTTATATAAAAAAATAAGATGATATTGTATCTGTTGAAAGGAAGGTATGCTAAAAAATGAGAGGGACCCTTGCTTGTTTCTAAGATACAACATGCCCTCTTTAAATTAGTTTCCCAAAGACAATGTTTCCCTTTCTGAAAATAATGAAGAGGAACTGACATGCTTTCTAGTTTCCAGCTCAGTCAGGAAAAGGTCACATTCCTTTCTATTTCTGCAAAATTTATTTTATGATTTCTTTTTAATCGGAATTAAAAATGAATTGATACTTACGTGCAGTTCAATCAGTGTTAAGAGGGTAGTGTTACTAACTTTGATGCGTGTTATTGGATAACAGAATGTAGTAAAATTTTCTTTAGTTATCCAAAAGATTTCAGAATATTTTCCATCAGAATTTTACAGATATTGAGGTCCTGGGTCAGCTACTTACAGTACTTAGCTGAAGGAGGAGAATTTCTGATGACCTCTCATGATTAAATGCATTTTAAAAAGCTTGTTCAAAAACTCTCCAGTTATTTCCTTTAATTACACTGATTTTCTTTTTCTTTCTTAGTTTTCACACTTAATCCGCTCGACTCTTGAATATTTCTGGGATGTTTGAGAAATGACGTGTCTACTTTCACAAGAACAGACAGATACACCAGAAGAAAAGCAATACTAAGTTTATAAGAAAACCCCTTCTACTTCTGCACCAGTATCAGTCAGAGGACTTGCTTGAGGAGGGCAAATTAAATAGAACAAATCAGAGTGTAAAGACTAAAAAAAAAAATAAATTGCTTATTTTAATAAGAATAGCATCTGCAATTCCACTCACTAGAGAAAAATGAGAATGATTAATTCTTATGCTTTGGGGCATAAACTGATCAGCTTAAGTTGAAAGGAATTTCCTCTGGTTTTTATTGGCTTGAGTTTAAAAATCAATTATGTTATTGGAAATTTTTATACTGATGTACATACTTATTAGCATGGTGTCTGTGAAAACAAGAGCACAGATCACATGAAAGTATTCACATTATTAAAAAAAGATACTTTATATTTAAGTAGCCTTGATACTTACAAAATTAAGATACATAACATTTTGAAATATGATTTAATTACTACATCCGTGGACAAGGAAGGGTTAGAGATGTCATTTATCTGGACTTCTGTAAAGCCTTTCACACTATTCCCCACAACATCCTGTTCTCTAAATTCGAGAGATAATGATTTGATGGTACTGTTAGATGGATAAGAAACTGGTTGGGTATCCATATCCACAGAATGGTGGTCAATGGCTCAGAGTCCCGATGGACATCAGTGACAGGGGTGTTCCTGCTCTTTAATATCTCCATCAGTGACATAGACCAAGAAATCAAGTGCACCGTTAGCAAATTTGCAGGGGAGTGGTGCTGTTTTGACACACCTGAAGGATTGGATACCATCCAGAGGGACCTGGACAAGCTGGAGAATAGGCCTGTGGGAATCTCATGAGGTTTAACAAAATACCAAGTTCAAGGTGCTGCACCTGGGTCAGAACGACCTCTAGTACTAGCACAGGCTGGGGGATGAACAGATGGAGAGCAGCCCTGGGGAGAAGGACTTGGGGGTGCTGGTGGGTGAGAGGCTGGACATGACCCAGCCATGGGCACTCACAGCCCAGAGAGCCAAACGTGTCCTGGGCTGCATCCAAAGCAGCGTGGGCAGCAGGGGAGGGAGGGGATTGTGCCCCTCTGCTCTGCTCTGGTGAGACCCCACCTGGAACACTGCATCCAGCTCTGGGGTCCCAGCACAGGAAGGACAGGGACCTGTTGGAGTGAGTCCAGAGGGGGCCACCAAGTCGGTTAGAGGGATGGAGCACCTCTCCTATGAGGAAGGGCTGAGAGAGTTGGGTTTGTTCAGCTTGGAGAAGAGAAGGCTTCTCTGACCAAACAGTGAACTTTCAGCATCCAAAGTGACCCTACAAGAACGATGTAAAGAGACGAGTTATAAGGGCATATAGTGACAGGACTTGCTGTCCTTGTTGTCTCTTTATATTTAATAAGGGGTTTGATTCTAACAGCTTTCATAATGTGATCCCTGGCTGCTCAATTTCTTTCTTTTCTTGCCAGACTACTTGTTCTTCTTGTGTTTGTTTGTCCAGGAGCTCCTTTTTCATTCACTCATGTCACCTGGCATTTTTGCCTGACTTCCTCTTTGTTGGGATTTGTTACTTTGAGCTTGAAGGATGTGATCTGTGTGCATTAACCATCTTTCTTGGTTCCCTCTGCCTTCCTTGGCTTCATCTCATGGTAGTGTTTGAAGCAGATCCCTGAAAAGTCTGCTTTCCTGATGTCCAGATAGTGAGATCTAAGCTCACATAAGAAGAGTTTTAAGCTAGAAATGATGGTGAGAGAAAGAATGACCAAAAGTCAAGTGAGGAAGTGATAGATTGTCTTAAGCATGCAAAGGATGTAGGCTGATATGAACATTTGTAATCAGCAAAAGAATGTTGAAATGGGATCATGCCACATTCTCTATGTGTATAACAGTGTGCACAACACAAGATTTTTGGGAAAGCCCTCATATCTTTTCTAGGAGATGCACACAACTGAGTGCCTGTACACTGATGCATGCAGCATGAGGAAGAAGTAGGAGAAATTAGAGGTTTCTGTGCTGTTGTAGGGCTATGGCCTCATTGGACTCACAGGCATGTGGTGGGATAGCTTATAACTGAAGTGCTGCAATAGATGTAAGCAGGTTCTTTAGAGACTGGATAGGAGGGCAGGAAGGTAGGAAGAGTTGCCTTTTATGTGAGAGAAGTGGGAATGCATGAAGTGCTGCCTTGAAATTCATGATGAGTTAACTCAGAGCTTATCAGTCAGGATTAGCAGGCTGACCAACAGTAATAATTTTTGTGTGTCTGTTACAGACTGCCTGGTCAGGGAGAAAAACTAGATAAGATCATTTTCAGACTACTAGAGTTAGCTTCACATTCAGAGGACTTGCATCTCATGGAGAGCTTCAAGGACCACAATATCTGCTAGAAGCACAACACAGAAGGACGCATCACCAAGGTATTCGAAATGCATTTAAAAAAAGCTTCCAGACATGTGACTGAGAACCTGATGAGCAGTGATGTTCTGCTAGACCTTGTTTTTGACAAGTAAGGAAGAATCTGTTTGTGGATGTGAAGTTCTGGGGAAGTCTTAGCTGTAGTGACCATGAGGTTATGGTGTTCCTGAGAGAAGTAAACAAAGGAGAGCCATAACCCTGAACTTCAGGAGAGCAGACTTTAGCCTCTAAAGGAATCTTCTTCAAATAAACCTGTCGGATATGTATCTGGAGAGAAGAGATCTCTAGAAGAATTTGTTGACTTTTAAGAATCACATCTTTCAAGCTCCAGAGCAGTTGAACCCAATGAACACAAAATGAAGCAAAAAGATGAACAAGGAGATAGTGACAAAACTCAGAAGCAAAAAAAAAGTGTACAAGAGGTGGAAAAGCAGAAAAATGTCCTGGAAAGAATATAGACATACTGAGAACATGGTTGAACATACTGAGACATGGTTAGGAAAGCAGAACTCACCTGGAAACAGATCTGCCAAGAGATGTGAAGGGAAACAAGAAAAGTTTCCAAAAGTTTATCAGCAGCAAAAAGACAACTATGGAAAATGTTTGTCTGCTGCTGAATAGAACAGGGGATCTCATGATAAAGGACACAGAAAAAGCTGAAATAATTAATTCCTACTTCACCTCTGTCTGCTGTCACGAGCAGCAATTAGTAAACCCAGAAGTGTATGGAGCGTGTAAGACTCAGCCTCAGTACAGGAGGATCAGGTTAGGGAACATATAAATAAACAAAATATGCAGAAGTCCATGGGACCTGACAGCGTGTGCCCATGAAAGTCACTTCTATCTTTAAGAAGGGACAGAAGTGGGATCCAGGGAACTACAGACCAGCCAGCCTCACCTTGATGCCTTGGAACGTAATGGAAGTCCTCCCTGAAACCATTTCAAAACACATGAAGGACAAGAAATTGATGCTAAGTAGTCATCATGGATTTATATTTAACCAAATGGATAACCTTCTATGCTAAGATAACTGGCTTGATGGATGAGAGGAGAGCCATGGATGTTGGTTATACTGATTTCAACAAGTCAACACTGTCTCCCATAACACCTTCACAGACAGACTGAGAAGTATGGGCCATAAATGCACAGGGAGTTAAATTAAACACTGGCTGAATTGCTGGGCTGAAAGAGTTGGTATGAATTCCAAATGAGAATTAGTCACTAATGGTGTACTCCAGGGTTCAATATCAGGGCCAATACAGTTTAACATCTTCATTAATGACCTGGATTCTGGCACAGAGGGCATTCAGCAAGTTTACAGATAATACAGAGCAGGAAGAGTGTTTCTTGTGCCAGATGGGCTACTAGTCAGAGGGACTTTGACAGGCTGGAGGAATCAGTAGACAGGAACCTCATGAAATTCATAAAGGTACAAAAAAAATCATGGGAGTAAGAAGACCATGTACCAGTACATGCTGGGGGCCAACCAGATGGAAAACAGCTTGGCAGAAAACACCATGGGAACCGGCTGAACAAGCTGATCATAACCAACGTATCAGAAAGAGATTGACAACATCCTGAGCTGAGTTAGGAAAAACATCACCAGCAGATTGAAGGGCAGTGACACTTACTCTCAACACTTGTGAGACCACATTTGGGTGCTGCTTCCAGATCTGGGTTCTGCTGTGTAAGAGATACGTGGCTTTGGTCGAGTGAGTGTCCAGTGAAGGTTGCAGGTACTGGAACACCTGTCATACAAGAACAGACTGAAAGAGCTGGGGCTATTGAGAAGAGAAGAGAAGAGAAGAGAAGAGAAGAGAAGAGAAGAGAAGAGAAGAGAAGAGAAGAGAAGAGGAGTTGCGGTGGTTGAAGTCACCGCAGGATTGACCAAGGAGCCACAGGGCCCCATTTGATGGTGAGCTGGCACTGAGGTTTGAGGATGTTCCCCTAGTTATGGCAAGATCCCACAGTCCCTTGCTTCCCTATGCAGATTATTCTTAGTTGGTTGGCCTGTTGGCCTGCCACCCCCTTTACCCATTATAAGTCCTAAGTTCTGGAACGTTTTCCCTCCCTCAGTACCCCATTGGTTCTCGGTTTCCTTGTTCCACCCCTCGCCTTCCCCATTGGGTGTTGTACTGTCACCCCATGTTCTCTCCACCCCTTGGCCCCCAGATAATTGTATCCTATGCTCTGCCCGCCCCTTGTACCGCCCCCGTATAAAATCCTGGACCCCTCAGTGTTCTGGGTCCTTTGTCCCTGGATTCCTCCAAGCAAAGACCCCATTAAACTCCTTGGAATACTACACAAAGGACCCCTCCCGCCTCTTTGTCTCTGGCGAGCTGCAAGGAGCTATCCTACTTTTGTGTGTGTGAATGGCTGTGTGCTTCTACCTGCACCAGTGTCTGAATGTGTCTTTGTGTGCTTGTGTGGCACCCCCGAGCCGCTTTGCCATGGGATGCTTTCGGGAAGGATGCGGCACTCTTCCACCATCCACCCATTCACTGTGTCAGAGAAGAGGAGATCACTTAGGGGTTATCTTATCAGTGTGTATAAATACCTGATGGCAGAGGATGTAGAAGACAAATCCAGGCTTTCAGCACTTGCCTGGGACAGGATAAGAGGAAAAATTCCACAATAAGACTGCCTATGCAGTGGAACAGGTTTCCCAGTGACTTTGTATAGTTTTCTCTGAAAGATGTTAAAAATTAACCAGAGAAAGTCCTGAATAGCCTGAACTAACTGTATAGTCCCTGTTATGATGAGGTGTTGACCATTCAGGTATCTTTCCCAATTTCCATTAGTCTGTAACTCTGTGGTTATTCAAATCAGTAGGGACTGCCTTAGTCTTCTCACATCAAAAAATCAGTTCCCTATAGGGAAAGTTAAAATGTTGGAAATAGCAAGACTAAACGAAAAGTACCAGAAAATCTTCATACATTTGACACCTGATTCCTCCTGAATACATCAGAAATGCTCTGAAGTAGATGGACTGCTTATATGTTGATGTAAATTGTATACGTAGGTGGATAAGTGGATGTGTGAAAAAAGTAAAAATAACAAACTCTGAGTCCATCATCACTTTATCTGTATATTGTATTCCACTCACTCTTCTTTTTGTGTCTGTTTTCTTTGGACCGCAAATTCTTCTGTCTGTTTTTAAAGCCTGAATCTTGAATGGAGCTTTTGTGATCTTAGTAAAAAGTGAGACTATGTAAAGTGCCTTAACCAGCACAGTTCTTGAGTGAGCAAAACTTCAGAGCCTGAGTCTCCGAGGTACTCTTGGAGACACTGTCAAAACACATGCTATTCCTCATGTTCAGGAAAAGTCTGTGGTAGGAGTTTAGGGGTTACCACTCTCTAATTCCTCTGTAAGTCACAGTAACTCCAAGAGTACATGGAAATAACAAGATTGTTGCTGACCCAAGACTCCTGACTGCCTCACATTTTAGTGTTGCCTTTTTTATTGTGTTAGTACAGTACTGAGGACAGGACAGCCAGGTTAAAAAAATTTTAACAGTGAACCTCAAAAACCTCCAAAAGACCTTTAGCAAGAAAATTCACCCATATTTAGGTCAGTTGTACAATGAGTGGTTGGTTTTATGTCTTTCCATGATTATGTTTTTATTCTAGATTTTGATCTGTTTTCCCTGTGCCTCTGCAGAAAAACACCTGAAAGATACATCTGTGTCTGTCACAACTTGTGGTCACCTTAGTATCTCTGGCAGACTTTCAGAGACTTCTGTCATGCAGTACTTGTAGATTTCTGAAAAAGTTGTTTTCAGCCAGCTTTATAATTTCTTTTGTGTCTGCAAGGCAGTGCAAAGAAGCGAGGATCATGAGCATCCAGGGCCTTGTGCTGGGTTTCTTCATATTTCTGAAACTAGTGTAAAGTTGCCAACAGTGAAGAGTGACATAAAAGAAGAAGTCTCAAAGCTGCACAGAAAAGAAGCTGATTAGGGAAATGAACCCAGCAATTAAGGCCAGGAAGAAATACAAATGACAGACAGAACACAGGGGGCAAAAAAGAGTGATCTTTAAAGAGAACTGAGAATGAAGAGAGGTCAGGGGAAATAAGAAAAAAACTAGACAGTTGCTGAGGAACAGAATTAGAGAAAAGAGCACTTTTAAATAGGTTTAAAACTTGGGATTTAAAATGCATTTCTAGAAATAAAAGAAAAGAGGCAGAGAAAAGAGCACTTTTAAGTAGGTCTAAAACTTGGGATTTAAAATGCATTTCTAGAAATAAAAGAAAGGAGATGTTTTAGAAGGTGTAACAGAAACAGTTCTAAAACAGCCTGAATTCTTAAGAGTTATTAATTTAGGCTATTATTAAAAAGAAATTCTGGTTCTCACTCTTGCCATATTTACCAGAAGAGCCAGAGCAGTTTTAAATAAAAATCTTAGTTTGGTTGTGTAGCAGATGTTGTACACCAAGTGTACAGCCATATTTCACACGTGGGAGAGGACCTTTTTCAAACACCAGGGATCGTGATGATGTGCCCATTGCCACAGAGGAGTCTTATAGCAATTCCATACAATTTTGATAACTGGACTCTGCTTTCTGAAATACAGTGTGATCTTTCAGACTGAGATTCTCTACAAAATTAGTACTTTCTTCTTTCTTGTAACATACCATGAGGAATTTGACATTTTGTATTGGGACAAAATCTTCATCTTTATAATCTTTAAAATCACCTAATGCTTCTGAGACCTTTATAGTCTGGTTAGTCTGAACTATGAAAGGTAACACTTACCTGGAGAAAATTAAATTATCTCTTAATTACTCATGAGTTAAAAACTGCACATTTTAGAATCTTTTCCTCTTTTCTCAGAGTCACTGGATACTATGTGAAGAAAAGCAGAAAGTTTGGGAATTGGTTGCCAAATGAAGGTGAAGGAGGAGGATGAGTGTGGCAAAGTCTCAAGAGGCTGAGTGGTGCTGTATGGCAGATGATGCTGATCTGTCTAAGCAGCTTTGTTGAGAGAGTGTAGTTAATTTTTCTTTTCCTGATGTCACTATGTAAGGGGAATTAGGCTTCATTGCTTCACACTGTCATGGGTGTTCTGAATTTGATAGGTTATAACTTGTGAGAATTTAAATCTGTAGTACTAGTGAGTTACTGATGTGTGTGCATATGAAGAACAGATAGTATTATACTTTGCTTGTTGTATTATATGCTTTAGTGGAAAAAAGCCAAGACTGAAATGTAAAGAGGAATGATATAGACTAAATCAAAGATGTGTTATATACAATAATCAGATATATTGGCTGTATTTATTTTTTCCCCCCCTTCCAAATGCTTCCTTTTATATTTTGTATAGTACCTTGTGAGCATACACATTTAAACCAAACAGCATAATGCTACTGATACTGGACAATTTTCTCTTTTATTCCTGCAATATTTCAAGGAGAGAAAAAAATCAATAAACCTTCACTTGGTGTACATAGTCAAACAAGTGCTGGTTCTTTGAAAATCAGTAAACTTGATCTATGGAAACATAGCTCTCCTGTGGAGAAGGAAAGACATTAATTAGGCATGGCACTGTTCAGTAGGACCAACAGCAATGAAGTGTCTATGACATAATTTTGACATATGCAGTAGACCCATAAGACTTAAGCATGATTACATCAAGCAGTGAAAGGAAGCTGCTGTGAGGATAGTTATGGAGTGAGACAGGCAGATAAGGGACAGTAACGAAGCCCTACACTCAAGCATTTCTTTGGCATCATTCTACCAGCTGCGCGTAAGACAGCTGCATCCAGCTCTGCTGATTTGCTTATCCCTTCTTCCATTCTATCTTACTGCTAGATGCTTTTTAGACTGTGGCTGCAAACTTTAGGAAAACAGCTGGTGTGCCTGATACTTCACTTGCCAAGAAAGGTCTTGGACAACCTAAGCTGAAATATTTGAGGTTTCTCATGCATGAATTCAGATATTAATTGACATCATCCTTGAAGAAAAAGACTGCAGCTGACTGCTCAGGGTTATTTTTAACTTTTGGTTGAGCTTAGTTTTACAGCTAAATTCCTCTTTTTTTTTTTTTTTGATTCTTAATTGACTGGGTAGGGACCAACTCAGAATGGTCTGAGCGTTAAGGTAATGTCTGCCATCTTAGAGAAGCATTTAAAAGCTCTTCATGACAAGAGTGAAGTTTGTAATCCACCACTATGGGTACTACTCTTTGTAACTGCATGTTGCACTTATACAGACTAGAGAACTGTCACACTGCTTGGGGCAATAAATCAGCAGCTATTGAAAAAAGCTGCCAAGCTCATGGCAGGAAGTGTAAATTATTCAAGTCTCTTCAATAGCAGTTTAAAATGAGAATGTCCAGATAACCAAGAGATCAATCACCATGCTAAAAAACTGCCTTGGTCTGCCAGAGGAAATTAGGTGAAAGAAAGTCCTATAGCTCTGTAAAAATGACTTTGTCATAGGCAATACCAGAAAATGTATTAATGAAAAAACAACCCTAAACAACACATGAAGGGTGCCTTTTTAATGGAACCTATCATGTTATCCCCTTGTCTTTCTATGTCCAACATAGAAAATTAGGTCAAAGTAACATTTAGTGTTTAGATATTGACTGCAATAATTTTTGCTCAATGCCAAGTGAATATCAAAAAGAGCTATCATTTGGAAAGGTACTACCTGCATCAGTTATATCTTCAAAACATCTTGCACCAGTTCCATTTCTTACAGAGTTCACTGCATGGAAAATATATTACTTTCAACTATAGGGAAAATACTGTGAAACAGTCTGTTAACTTTTCTTTCCCTCAAGAAAATAATCTTTTAATAGGAGGTGTTTTACACTTTTAGAAAGAAAATAGGACAGAGAGGGAAAATACGAATGATCAGCTCAGAGTGTACTTCTCACACTTTCTTAATGAGTTGAATAGACTTGCTATTCAGAAATTTTTACCAATATTTCAAGAGCAGATAATAGAATGCAAATAAGCCCCATTTTTTTTTTATCTCAGGCTTTGAAAAACATCAAAAGGAACAGGATAAGATCAGTTAGAGTACGATCAGCTGTACCATTCACTGAGTCTTAAATTTCTTACACACATTTTAAATGTCACTCGGAAATTAACCCATGTCAACAACTGGCAAAGATTTTGACCAATTACAAATTCCAGACTAGAAAAGAAGTATTCAAGCTGCCTTCTCCTCTGTCTTGTAAAAGAATATTTGATGAGAATACAAACACTTCCAGTAGGTAGGGTGTGTATGATAGATTTTGTACAATTGTCAATGATGTTGTAGTTCATATGGAATTATTTATGAATTTCTTTCACACAATAAATTCACCTGGGCAGGGCTGCTCGATTACAAATAATCCTGGTCTTGGAAATACCATTTTCCTGTAGAGTAAAATTGGAAAGTGTACAGTGACTAGTTAGCTTTTAAAATTTATTATTAATATGACAGTCTTTTTTTCATAGGTAGATCAAGATGCAAAGTTACAGGAAAGAGAAGAAGTGGTGTGATAACTTGAAGTTATATAGGTGTATATCTGAAGGCCCTGTGATATATTCATGAGAAAATTCCGAGCACATTGCATGTTATGCTGTTTTATTTACATCATACCAAGAAAAGGCAGTGGGGAAGGATAGCTGTGGATAAAGGAGAACATACTTTGACAAGTGAAAATTCTGCCATGTGGGGCAGAGATCATTTACTTAGTATGTGTCAAACATCTTTGTACACTGACTTACAAAAAAGAAACATAGTACTGAATGTAGGTAGTATAAACTCACATTTCAAGAATACAAAGTGATCTGGAAAAGCAGTTAAGGATCATGTTACAAACTCTGAGAAAGGACAACAACCTGAGCAGGTGACATAGCCAGAGGCAAGTGCAAGATTGTTATGAATGACGCTTCTGAAGTCTGCCAAAATGCGAGATGTATTTTCTGAATCTGCATCTTACAGATCTTGGCATGCACATGACTATCTGGTCAACCATAGAAATTATGGAAGAGAAAGAGCCACAAATATGTTTCCACAAGTGATGGAAGAGAAACAGCCCTATGTTCAGTACAAATAGTATGTTACGTTTCCTTAAGACTTTCCATCTGATCAAAACCACTCCATTTTGAATTTATGAAGCCCATGAATTAAGACTTGATGTGTTTTACAGAGCAGAAAGGGGAAAAAATGGAAAGGCAAACTGAGGCAAAGTACAAGAGCTGATGCATAGGCAACTGAATTCATCCTGCATTGCTCAGCATCTCTAAACAAGATTATTCCTCAGGATGCCTGAATATGGGAGTTGCATCTCCAAATACTGAGAATCAAGCTTAATAATGTAGCCGAGGTCATAAGCTGGGCTATCTCATATGTATTAATTTAATGGTTATTATCTATTTTGAGGCTAAAAAGAAAAAAATATGTTTATTTTCTTTATGACTGGGCATTTAGCATGACCTTATATTCAGTTTAAATAAATGTATACTGGGTTGTTTTCCCTAGGAAGGTGTTGTAACTTTAATATTTGATTTAAAATAAAGTGACAAGTTCAAGGGAAAAAATAATTGCCTTCCATTTATTATTAAACTTTCAATAATTAGACTTCTAGAAATTTAATGTCCAATCTACAGCTTTAATTTTCTTAGTGACTTTTATTTTGGGATGAAGATGTAGACTTGGTGTTTATATCCAAGTTAATACACTTTTATTTGTCTTCTGGTTGCCTTAGTGGTCCTTGAAGGCGAGGAAGATAAATGCTCAGTTAACAGTTTAGTGGTTCATTTATAATCATCTAGAAAAGCCACTGGCTTGCAGCTCAGAATAAGGAAGACAGAGTAACATAACAATACTGAAAAGTCTGAATTGAATGTGAATAACTTAGCAAAGAATGTGAACCTGTTACAACTTCTTGAAAATGTTATAGGCAAAATAAAACTCACCAGGTGTCTAATACCCTGTTAAGAGTGATTTTACTTCCTTCAGGAATTTACATAGCATACGGGGTCAAACATGGTATTAATCATACATCACATGACTGAGTGAGCCACAAAGCATTCCAGCTGCCTGTCAAATCACTATTTTCTGAGATGTGCATAAGGTGAGTATAATTATGAACACACATCAAAAAGCATTGAAAATAAGAAGAGATGGTGTTGAGGGGAAACAGTTCATTCTCAGACAGGAAAATCTTTAGATGAACAATTAAGTACAGGAAAGGCTTTGAGTACCAGGAACACAAATCATCCCAATATATCTGAAAGAAATATCATGTTTGCACAGTGTATTTAGTAGAACTCAGAGCTAAAGTAACAGACACTCATAACAACTGAAGAAAATTATGTGTATGCAGTATGAAATTTGCCACATCTTGTATTTTCCTACACGATACTTGTGACAGGAAAAAGGAAAATGTTTTGCAGAAGCAAGCCCAGTGTCAAGAGTGGTAAGCCACAGGAGCAGTCTCATGTCGAGAACACCTCTTGTGAATATACTTTATCTTCAGAAACATAGCCTGTCTAAATAACCATCAAGAATAAAGAAACTGTATTCTAAACATAGGTAACCAAGGGGAGACTCAGTGAAAGCTATAGTTAACTAACTTTTCAGGGTTAGTTATCTATAGCTTTCATATGCACAGTATAAATACTAACTGCAACTGTAGCTAGAAACTAGGAAAGAAACATCTAGCAGGGCAAAGGAGATTAATGATGCTCAGAAGTGAGACAGGATGAGCTAGGATTTTTCAGATTTGTCCCTTCCTTCTTCTCTATTACAGACAGAATAATAAAAATGCATCTCTGAGCCAGGCTTGCAACAAGTAGGATGGCAACTCTTTTCTTGGGCTTGTTAGCACTGCTGTCCCCTTTGAATAATTTATTCCTAAGAAAGTTGTTTAAATGATATTTTCTTCTTTCATCCTAAGTGTCTATGAGCTTTTGTTTATTGTTCTGTGCATGCACATACATCCAGTCCTGATTACAGTACAAGTTTTGACAGATGTCTTTATTATCCAGCGGTAGAGGACTTTTCCCACAGGCACTGCTTTCTGGATGACTTTATTTGACATAACTGGTGTGTATTGTTGAATTCCTTTTGAAATGTTCTCTTGTGGGATTTTGTGCTGTCATGCATCAAGAATTGTATAGCCCTTTTATTTAAAAATCAATAAAATAGAAGTTTTAAAAAAGAGAAACTACTGATAACAAATACCTAGTTTAATCAAAAGAAATGTTAAGTTCATTTACCTTGCAACATACAGACATATTGTATGTAAGGAAGGGCCCCAAGGTTTTTATTAAAGCAAAGTTCTAATTTCCAAGTGTCAGATTTTTTTATGAAAGGCCTTTTTTTTAATTGCAAATATTGTTCATAGCAAACTTTTAAAGAAGGATTGACAATTTAAGGGAAATAACTTTTTGTGAAGCTTTTTGGATTCCACTTGATATGGTCAAAACCAGCTTGGTTCCTCAAAGATCTCTGTGTTTTGTTTTGGTAGATATTGTATTATTCACATTATCAAAAATTACCTCAAATCTATCCTTGACCAAAATCAGAGAAGATGTGACATGTTAAAATAGAAACTATTTTGAAACAGATACATTAGAGTCAGACAAAAAAAATCTATTGAAGAAATGAAAAAAAAAATTCTCTGTTGTTGAAAAGCATCTATAATGCAAAAATATATAAATATATATATATATATTTCTGTTCTGAAGCATTTCTCAATAAATTGAAACAGAATTAAGAGAATAGATCATAATTTACTTATGTATCTCAATGACTGGAAATCAAAGTTCCATATTTAGTGATAGTGCATTATATTGCTGAATTGTGGAAAGATCAAAACTTTGTAGATTGGATCATGTTGATCTTTCTGGCAGGTCAAATCTGGTAAGATGGCTTCCCCTCAAAGAACGAAGATCTATGTGAAGATCTATAAGATTTTAGGTGGTGGCAACAATTTTCTACTTTCCCATCTAGGCATCCTGTAGAAGGTGATTACAAAAAACTAGATGATACCCTGTAGCAGCTGGATCCTACTTTCTGCAAATGACCTAGATAACGTGGTTGTGGAGGTGTTTGACTTGCATTGGTGTCTCACTGAATTCATTTTATGGTGATGATTTTCACGGTCAATGGACTTCAAATTTGAAATAAGATATTCTATGACATCTGAATCCACCTGGTATTCCTTCCTCTGTGACCATAATGTTTTAGTACATCAGCATTACCATTCAAGTAACAATCCTTGAATGTAAAGTCCATGCTCATAACAATCAATATAAGTAATAGCTACTGTCCTACTCTGTTGGTGTTTAACACAGCATAGTGATTGCCATGTGAAAACACACCAGGACCTTGATCTTTCAATCCCTCAGCAGGTTTTGATATGATTAAGCACTGCTGCTCCTGATTTTGATTTCTGGTTCAAGCCTGGCATGCTTTGTAAGATGAATACACCCTGAGGAAGAGTCAATTCTAGAACAAACTGTTACCCCTGAGCCTCATGACTGTCATAAAAAACAACAAGAACAAGAAAAACCCTTCAAACAACCCCCAACCTGTTGCCCATTGATGTTGTTGCCTAATGCTTAATCTTAGTAATTTTGTTTTTGAAAGCTGATGTAAACCAGGGTTCAGTTGTACTTTATTAAGGTCGATTTGCTCAGTGCAGTCTTCCACTCAGATTACAGTTCTGCTAAATGTGTCCTCTCTTTATGTGTTTCTATCTGTTTTCAACTGGTTAAGAAAGTGTTTTCACTTTAGTGATTATAAGCCTTGTATGAGAAGAGGTGTAGAGTTAAAAGAAGGGAAATGGTGGTGTGTTTGAATAAATAGTGCTATAACAATTAACAGATCAAGGATTTGATTTTAGAAAAGGCTTTTGGTTCGGAGTGATACTAACCTTAAGCCTCTGGCCATTTTTAATTTTAACTATCTCGATCTCCATTTATTGGTTACCATTTTTTTCTTTAAGCTTCCACTTGAACTGAAGGATTATTACACAGACAACATATAGACCAGGCCTCCACAATCTTCAGTTTAGAAGGATAGATTTCCCTGTTGAATTTCAATAGGTATCATGCTATGATATGAACACTTCTTCTTTATTTAATACCAGAAATTACAGAAAGAAATTCAGAAGAAGATTAGAAAAACAGCTGCTGGGCATGTGTTCCTGTCTTGACCAACAGATAGAGGACGCATTACTGAAAATTTGTTCATTCAATGCTTTGCATAAGCACCTGCATACCTTTCTTTATGGTTAAGGTAAGTATACATTATGTGAAGATGAACGTTTTAAATGATGCAGTGAATATGTGCAAGCTTAGTTTATAGAAGTTCTGTGGCTTTTAGTAGCACTATTTTCTTTTAATATTCCTATTACTTACGGGGTTTCTCTTCTCTTTATCTACCTGATAAAAAAAGCTAGCCCACATTTTTCATGGCATTCATTTTGAATAAAAAGAGATTTGTTTTTCCTGATTGGCAGGGCTCTGAATGTAGATGTATATATGCTTTGAATGAATTTTCCTTCAAATTCCAAATGACTCTGTCATTACACATTATATATATATCTCTGGCTTTACGTGTATATATTTTTTGCAGAGGAATGGTATTAGTTTAATCATTTATTCAAGTGGGTCAATGACTTCCAGTCAGTGATAAGTGTCAGCAGTGGTATTTTGTGAAAAATGAATGAGTTGTGGCTTTTAGACATGACATGGCAAAGTCATGTAAAGCAATTATTTTTTTCACGTACATGATGAGGAAAGGAAAGCCAATTATTTATGATTTAAAGAGTCCGGAACTGTGAAGCAAGACTGACTTCTTGTTCCTTCTTGACTGTGTTACAGATGGTCTCCATGTTTTGCTGACAAACCATTCTGTTGATCTCCAAAGGAAATGATACATGGTACAGATATGTGGATAAAATAGTACTTCTAGTTTCTTTTACCAAAGCTGGATTGGAAAAGGTGTTGAAATGTAATCTTGGAAAATAAAATGAAAACATTTTTTTAAATTGGATTAGAGCTCTTCTGGTCAGAGGATATAAATGCAGTCTACTGCAGGAAAGTTCAATGTAACTTACTCAACAAGCTACACTTGAACTTCAAACACAACAAAAGTGAAAGCAAAAAATTAAGAGACCAAAACAATCCCAAATGCCTAACATTTCTTTTTCTCAGCTGGGTTTGGTACAGAACAGGTTCTGTCACAACAGAAATGTCAGAAGTTTTAAGAAGAAAATGCTTTGTTCTGAACAATTCCAAACTGCTTCAATATATTTTTAAGGGTTGAAGTGAATAATTTTTTTGAGACTATCTACAAGCAAGCTAGACAGTGTTTTTTTCTGTTACTAGAAATGGATATGGGGGCTTCGTATCATTTCTACTGCTCCTGATTTCTATGTGTGTATACATGATAGTTTTCAGTGTAGACATGTGCTAACATTTTGTAAATATTCTTTGCCCTATTCCAGTCCTGAGTGAGTATGTGTCCTTTTGTGTAGATGGTAGTGGCTCATACTTTAAAATGGCCTGTAAAGGCTATTCATAGGCTAGGAAAAATGGTTTTCAACTCATCTTTGTTAGAGAGTTTCTTACCTCAAGACTGTTGGATTATAATTATATCTATGTATGAGAAAATTATTCTAATTTTTATGATAGATCTATTTATGGTTCTACGTGAAGTGTATTTTAAGTTCAAACGTTGGAATATATGAAAACCTTAATTTAAAAGATCTAAACAAGAGAAATAAAATAAAGGTATTTCTTATTATGTATATTTACACATTTAAACCCCCCCAAAAAACTAAACAAAAACCAAACAAACCCCACTTCAATTTTTTCATGTCAATCTTCATTATTTTATGATCAATGTAACTTACTGTATTTCAGATTTTTTGTGTAAAAAACCCTCATACAATCAGATACAACTTACTCTAAATGAAATATTATTTTAATACCAAAAGATTTAAAAGTTTGGATAAAAGGTTCCAGATGGTCATTGACCCATGAACATTTATTGTACCTATTAACCTTTCAAAATTACATCCATTCTGACACACATCACTACAATATATTCTGCTTGAAGCGGGTTTCTGCAATGCATTGTAAGCATAAAACTTTGAATTTTGATCCAGCACGGTTTAAACCATCTTTACGACCTGCAGGCTGAACACAGTTCTTCCAAATGCTGTAATTGGCATTAGATGAAAAGGTATAAGGAGAAGAGCTTACCCTCCTCCGCCAATCCTATAAGGGAAAGGAGTGACTTTTGTGTTTCAAGGAAAAAAATATATGGGTACCTGCCAGCAGATGCTATAAAGAGGCTTCCTAATTATGAACTTTATGAAAAATTTTCCTTCAAACAAACAAACAAAAAAAGTGTTTTGATTCCCAAACAGAATTTTTTAAAATGATGGCTATTTTATATGGTCCCTGCTTAATGTACTGTCTATTGTGACTAACCAGTTCAAGCTATACTGTGGGCTGCCAAATCTGCTGCTGCTGTATGTTGGGTAGATGGTGTCAATAGTCAATCTTCATCAGTAGTTTCACTATGGCACCTTTGTGCCTAATTCCCTTCATGTATTAACATGTTTTGGGTAAGAAACAGAGAGTGGAATATCATTTAAAGGTTTACCAGTACAATACAGTATGCAGTGAAAAGGTCTTGGGTTAATGGCAAAATTGATTTAGGAATAATGTAGCTGCTGACTTTCCCAGGAGTATATTGCCTCAATGCTGAGAAATGACCTGTGGACTGTTTTTCTAGAAAATCATAGCTAATAGGAATTTGGAGAGAACAGAAAATGAGCTAGTGAATAGCAATCATTTAAATACACCTAAATTTGCAGAAAATCATAGAGTAATTTATGTTAGAAAAGGCCTTTAAGATCAATAAGCCAAATGATTAGAATGAGATGCTGAAGTTGAGCAGGATTTTTTTAGCCACCGTAATGCCTAAAAGTACACTCAATTTGGTCTCCCTTCAGATCCCTCCATCAGCTTACTGTGGACTTCTGTTTGATTTTTTTAAGTCCTGATGATTAATATGGCAACCCTACATTCTGCCTAGCAGGTATTAACAAATGGCAGATTGTGTTTCAGAGTTAGTATTTCTCAGCAAGATCCACCCTCAGAGCAAGAAGTTCAGGCAAAGCCTTAATAAGATTTGATGGCCTTTTGCATCAGCACTTCACTCTTTATTATTTATCTAATTTATCTGAAACTGCATTTCATCTCCTCGGCATACAAAGGCAAAGCTCTAATCTCCCTGGCAGTTTGCTGTTGGATGCAAAAATGGCAGTAGAGAAGAAAGAATAATCTTCTTTCATGTCCACCGAATTAGCTACAGAAGCAAATAGCAGCTCGAGCTGACTGTCTTACAGTAATTTCTTCATGTTGTGCTAGCTCAGATTTGCCGAGTGATAACTATAAAACAAAGTTTAATAAAGAGATCTTCTTCTCTTAGTATTTTTCTCCTGGAGCTGTTCATCTGCAATAATATAATGCAGTAATAATATAATGCTTTCTTGAATAGAAATTCATCATATGCTGTGATGTAACAGTGTCAGGGTATTTGAAGTATGCAAAAAAGTGCAGAGCTTTGCATTTGTACATGGTAGTGTTGCTGGTTGCTGTAGGGATCATTCAAGAAAATCACTAAACACTATGTATTGACCTTTCACACTGCCTTTTCTGGTTGCCCAGATAGCCTCATTCTCTCTCTGTGTAATAAACAGAGAATCCAGAATGTTTTTTGTTGGATTGCTTTTCTTTCTGTTGCATGTTTTTTATGAAGTTCTGGAGCACACTGAAGTGTTTGACATGGTGATGTAACAGAAGTGAGTGTATAATGTAAGGGAAGGGAGTTTTGCAGCATAGATGGTATTTAAAGGATTATGTGAAGAGGCCTGTCCAGATACAAGACTTTCTGTTAATATATCTGCTCTCCATCAACCTCAAACACCTTTCCAAATCAATAAAAAATGGTGTAATGAAATCAGAGCTGAGCTGAAAATCAGAGTGATCTATCATCCTGTTTCAGATAGAGTGTGTCTGATTAATACATATATGTCTTCTCTTTTTGTCTCAGAGTTTGGCTTTAACAACAGCCATGTAGCCTGCATCTCTTCTGACCTACATATTGGTCTGTCAAACTGCATCATTTTTCCCAGAGAGTTCTTTCCCTGTGGTGTATTTCAAATATGAAATGAGTTGCATTCTGCTCAACAAGTCAGCTGGAGCTTGGCACCTGCTAATGGGAGAGCTTTGGAAAGCTCTTGCGGCTCTTAGTGCTCACCTGTTTAAGAACAGTGTTCTGTGGCTGGTTATCAATGAAGAGATTATGGAGTTGTTTTAAAGATTTAGAAGCTTATAATGAACATTATATAGGTCTCCCATTATTTGAGACTATAAATGAAAAGACACTGCCTGTTTAACTGCTTTATTTGAATATGTCAGAGATTGTGTGTTCTGGCTAACTTTTGTGTCTCAAAACTGTAGGATGTCAAACCCAGCCAAAAATAAATTTATTTCTATTAAAGCTGTAGTTCAGTTCACCCTATTTATAATTGTCATCACATGTGCTTCTTAATGCTTCTTTAATTTTGTCAAAATATATTTGCACATTATTAATGAATATTCCTCAGAGATACTATTCACAGATACAGACAGGCAGTGAACTGGTACTGACAAAAATGCTAAGGCCAACTGTTAAGTGGAGCCAGAACTGTATGGGGTCTGCAGAGTGTCTAAATTCCAGCTGACTTTCCAAGTCCCTGGTTCCATTTCAAACACATGACAAGGAAAATGAAAAGAAAAAACCCATTAGTGTACCAAAAAATAGAAATAAAAAATAATATTACCTTGGTTACCTTTCCTTGGGTTTTCTTATCTACTTGCTCTGATATGATTTTAAGTCAAGGATCTTGTCACAAGAACTGTTACTGGTTTATGTGCTAATAAAACATTGGCCACTCAAAATATTCAGACATACAGTGAATTATGGGCCATGGTGAGACCCTCCTCCTAGGGTCTGCTTGCCAAATGAATGTGGTATTTCATTCAGCTCTGCACTGCAGGGATCTAAGTGGGAATACACTTTAATTCACCAAAGCTTAATATAATGTGTAAATGAGGAAAAACACACTATTGCTTGGGGATTTTGTTATACAGTCCAGAATATATTTTTCGTGCATTTGTTTAATTCCCATATTTTTATTGTATTTAAATTTCTACTTTGGCAAAAGAAAAAAAAAGTTTCAAGAGATGACTCTTGCAGAAAAACTCCCAAAGACAATATCTCTGAAAATTATAGCCACTAGTAAATAAATTACCTTAGGGTCTAGCAGAAGATGGTAGGACAAGAGATCTGGAGATAGTTTTAGGCTTTGTTACTGGCACAATCCCTGTCCTAGGCATTGTAATAAACTTCTATTTACTTTCCTCATGGGGGAGCAAAGTACTGCTGATGGTATTTATGAACTGCTAGAGATCTGATGGAGATCTAATTTACTAGTTTAAGTATTCCTGTGATTGTTCTTGCCCTCAAAAGCATCTCTAACAGTGAATTTTTTTTCCCTAGAAAGTTGTAAACAGGCCTTATTGTGTTCTTAGAAAGGTCCAGAACAGTTCTTCAGGTGACAGTAAATTACTGATTGTTTACCTTTTCTGTGTATTCCTAATATAGATCTGTCTACCAGTCCTCTAGTCATGGGATTTCCTGCAGTTCTTATTTCCAAAGTCTGCACTGCCTGTTTTGGTGGGTTTCAGTAACCACATTCCCAAGCTGTTTTGATGCTTCTAACAGAGCAGTGTTCAAAGCACAGGGTCTCAGTCTTCTACCTTAGTAATCTTATGATTGCAGGAGACGAATGCTCTATCCTTAATTTTTTTTTCCTTTTTGTATGCTTCAGAAAGGACAGGCAGGCTGAATTTTTCTCAGCTAGTGAGCCACACAGATTAGGCCAATATTCTTTAAATTATAGTCTGTGGTTTTTTTCATGGCTGGACGATCCAGGGCATGAAGAGGAATGTTTGCTAAGACAAATGCTACTGTCAGATTCATCAGCTCAATATGGCAATGTTCTTGTTGAACTGCATGTTACAGAGAGCAGATCTTGCATGGTCCATTGACTGTTCACCTCCCTCTCCTCATGTTTTAAAATTTGTTGCAGTTTACGCTTGTGAGAAGAGATGTCTAGATACTTGTCTCAGTTACAATAACTTCCCTTGAAAGGTCTGTGAAAATGTTGCACATGGAACAAAAATTGTGACACACTTCCCCTATCCAACAACTTCTTTCTATATAATCAAGAGGTCTTCTGTGACCACTGCAGCAGCATTTCATTGATCTCTTACATTCACCAGACAGGGGTCTTCAAAATTTTTCAAAAAATACTGAGTGAGATGCTTCCCCCAGTTCATGTCTGCAGCTGACTCTAACTTGGAGTTTTTTGCTTGTGGGAAACTTTGAACTCTGATCTAGGATAACATGCGTCCTCTGAATTTATTTTCTGAAGAACTGATTCCTTGAATTTTAGCAACCTCTCTGGGAAGATTCCACAATGAGAGAAGTTGTCTTTCTCTTTTCTCTTTGTGCTACATTCTATACAAGACTTGAAATTAGGTGTTTGTTACAAAAGAGACAATTCACTGAAAAGATAATAATCCTTATTTTTTTAATAGGATACTTAAAAGTAAGGAACTGGTAACTACAAACCTAAGCATGGTAAAATACCTGCTGAAATCAACTAGGCAGTGCTTTCATAAATGTCCTAAATTTGGCTTTTGCAGTGGAACTTGATTTTCCAGACTTCAGACATAGTAAAAATGATCAGAGAGTGCCAGTCTGATCTCTCTCTCTTTGGTCTGTGGAAAATGTAGTACTTAACATCGATTAAGTAAGTGATCCTGTCCTTAAAATGAAAAGTGAATTTTCTGAGAGAATTTCATGGGAATGGTAGACCTGAGAGCAACTTCGAGGAGACTCAGAAGTGAGATAGATAACAGCAGTTACTTCAACCATCCTAAAGTGAGTTTTAGGGGTGAAAAAGTTAAAGGAAGATGGCATATTGTCTGTTAAAGACTTGAAATAAAAACGTCTGCTGTAAAAGATTGTATGATGAAAGACAAACAATCTATTTAAATAAGGTGATATGGTGGGTGGAATTAACAGTGCAATGGTGAAGCGTCCTTAAGGGCTTTCTTGTGATTCATCCAAACCTTTGGTAGAACAACCTGTTTTGTGTCCCAAGTGGGAGGGGAAATAGGGTGATCTCTTGCCTCTCTTTGACTTAATCTACAACCTTCAACTCATGCATGTTGCAGTGAGATTATGCTGAGACTTCATCTAGTCCTCTTGTACCACTGCAACACTGCATGTTGTTGATGAACTCCTTTGCTTGGGAAAAGAAGTACCAAAGCTTTTATACATCTGCTTGATTAGGGGATAGTTTGCATTCTCAATATCTTCAACTTTTAAAATCTGTAACTTTGTAATTAATGCATAACACATTTTGCAAAGATATCCAAAGAAGAACAAACGTTTGTACTCCATTTCATATTTTGAATAGAATAACAATCCCCAAGCAATGCTTACTTATAGATCAGTCTATACCCAGTAAATTCATGATAAGTGGGAAGAAAAGATACATTTAAAAAAACTGAAAGTACATCATGAAAAATGTTGAAGATTAGTCCCAGCATCTAATGCTGACAAACAACTTACTGGAACTGGAAACTAGGATTCTTGAGGAGATGATTAAGGGATCCAAGTGTTTATTTTGATTTTTATATGGTAAGAATAAACAGAGCTACAAATGCAAAACAGTAATTTTTTTTGTTTTGGCTGCATAAGCCTGGGCTACCTAAGCATGGAATCAGTCCCGTGATCACCTATGCATTTGGGAGGGTGGCAATGCTAATCATTTGTCTTGCATGTGCAAAGTCTCTTGTTAGCAAGACTGTTGTGATTATGCTTCATTTTCTAATGAAGCATGGTCAAAACCCCCCCAAACCTGCACAGAAAGGGAGAGGTGACTGCAGCCTCCGAAACAAACTCCTGGCATTTCTGCTGAAGCAGCTGTTCTGCCCTTTCATGCCAGTAACATCTTACTTACACTTCACAGAGATTGTAAGTACTCTCAGATTCACTGGACCAGTTACACAAATAGTTCTACCAAACTCATAAAATTATTTATGTATCTAAGATATGCAGCGTTAGATTCCTAATATCAGAACAATTCTACATTGTTTTCAGTACTCTTCCAACAGTGCAGTCAATTTTTTAAAATGTGATTAATTGTAAGAAATTACTGACTACATGAACACATAGGTGGAGAAAATAATACATGTAAATGCACAGAACATCAGAAAGGCACTGAAGCCTCAACAGAGTCTTTTAGAAGAATGTACCTGAATTTGTCTGACACAGTACTGTAACTGAATTTGAAATAAAATTGTACATCAAATCAAGGCAAAATTAGTTTTGTGGATTTCTTTAGTGAATTAAATATTCACTGCAGGTGGGAACAGAAAACCCAACAGATTTTATACATATGTACATGCATATACTATAAGCCTGCCTCTGTAGTTAGATCCAAACCAGAGCAAAGACTGGAGAAGATCCTTCCAGGGGAGATAGTGGAAAGTTGATGAAGATAGAGGAGAAATGGCAAGAATGATGATGGGCTAAGGTGAGAAGAAAGCAGAAGATAGGAATACCATATTTTTTTGGTTTTACTTTTTTTTCCTTTGTGTAAAAATACACTTTCTGATCTTTTAATTGTCATTCTTTGTTTACAACTGTAGAAAGGTGACTGGAGGTAAAATCAGAGGAAACTAAGAAGTTATATTCATATCCTAAAAGAAGCTATAACAGCACGGAAATTCCAGGGTAAAATACAGTTGCTGCTCCCTGGGTGGAATGTGGTTGGCATGCCTGAAGCCTGTTCCATGATGATTCCCTGCACCCACAATCTGCAACCATAGCACCTGCTAAACAGGGTGGAACAGAGGGTGGAGTGGAATGGAGACACTGCTGCCAGGCTCTCTTGAAATCCTTGCAGGGAGGAGGGGAACTTGATGGTACTTTGTGGTTGAGAAGCTGCACAGCAAGGGGAGATAGGAGAAGATGTCCTAGCTGCTGAGCCAGCACCATCACAAAGTGTCATAGGTTAGCAAGCATAGTCCCGGAAGGGACGTCCTTGCTAAGGGGTGCTTACAGTTTCCTCTGGGAACTGATAGAACCTACCAGCTGGCCAGTTTGAATATGGACAATTCTTAAAGCCACTTAAAGTTGTGATCACCTCTGTGATCCACATTTAAGAATAGGCAAACTCCCCCTCCAAGCTCTCTCTCGTTTCCGGCGCTGGGACAGGTGGCTGC
>NW_008239759.1:2110608-2117269 GCF_000691975.1 Corvus brachyrhynchos
TTCAAGAGTGGACCCTCGAAAGCAGTTGTGGGAAAAGCTGCAAGTCGGGGAAGGGATTCACATGCGAGCAGAGAACCAACCCGGGCAGCTGTCTCGTTGTGATAATGTTTTCATAGCATGGACAAGAGAGACTCCTCTTCCTAAATGGACTGAACAAGGTTATTATGGAAGTGATAAACAGACTGAACATCTCAAGAGTTGTCTTTTTACATTGTCAGTGGGAGAAAGGAGGAAGGTGGGCAGAGGAAAAGTGTTCTGAAGGTGTGGTATGATTTTTTTTCTTCTTTTAGGTCTGTTAATAAACTTCTTTATATTCTTTCAAGATTGGTGCCTACTTTGCATTTCTCCTAATTCTTATCTCACAGAAGATAAACAGTAATGAGTATTTTGGACCAAACCACTGCACTAAATTGGTGTTTCCGGCCGGTTACAAACCCAACCCGCAACACAAAGGTACCTACTTTCAAGGTTTGATCACCCCTCACTGGGCATGTGCTCTGTATTTCTTTTGACTGTGTCTTTAAAAATGAAGTGAGAGAATTTTACACCAATCAGTAACAAGGGTATGGATGACTAGAGCCACTCAAGCTCCACCTAAACATAAAGAAACAGTATAGAAATAAGTTGAGAATAGGGGAAAGCTTAGGAAAGAGTCCATTGTAACTAATAGGATTGGGCTGAACCTGTCTTCTCTCCCAAAGACATGATTATTGAGTAAGAATCACACACCATGTGTGCTGAATACTTTCACTGGAGATTAGAGCTTGTCTGTATATTGCTTTGAATATATTTTTGGTGTCAGTCAATCCTTGAACCTTAACCTGTCACAATATTCTATTAAGACAGAGTGTAAAAAACTCTAAACTGTTGGAGTGGGTCATTCACAGGTGATGGCATTTGCTGGCAGCAGGAAACATAAATAAAAAGGAAGATCCACTGAGTGTTCATAAAGTGAGTAGACCCACTGAGGGGTCTCCCTTATGCTTGTTGGTATGTTATGTTGGTGTGTGTCCCTGACTAAGTCAATTGAACCACCCTCCGATCCAGCAGGACTGCTCAGTGAAGAGTCCCCATAAAAGGACTCTGACAGACTCGTTTGGCACAAGGAGCTCAGCTTTCCTGAGGTGCTGACAGACAAATTAAATACTAAGAGTAGAGGAAATCTCACCTTTTCCCATGACAACATCTCATTCCATTTTGCTGGCACTCTTCTTCCTCACAGAAGAAGAAAATACTAGTTTCTCCAGTAGGCATTTGTCTATTGCTCTGACTCCCTGCATGCAAAGAGACATGGTACATTTTCTGTGGTTAACTACCAGCATTTTCCAATATTTTGCTTATTTTTTGCCTGAAGTCTTGGTTTGTCCAGCCTACTGCCTGAGTACAACTGTGCTTCCTGCTCAGCAGCTGTAACTTTTCTACCAGACTCTCTATTCCTGAGGGAGTATTTCTCAGCCTATAGATGATGAAAATTCACTTAAGTTTCTGTGCGCATACAGTATATACTTTCTTTCTTGGAGAATTTTTAGCCAAATTGGCAAGTTCTTCTCTAAGGGAGGACCTTTATATTTTCAAGAAATCTTATCATGAGTAGTGAAAGTAATTTACATCAGCTAATGATCCATATTGTGGTTACCAAAAACCAGGCATAAAATTACAATTAGTTTCCTGCTAAAATTTTCAAGAGGACTTTCTCTGTCTTTTCTTCCCCGATGAAATATGCCATAAGTGCAAACTGTATGATCTTCATCATAGTCTTTTTCAACAATCTCAAAAGTGACTGAGCAAAAGGCTTTTGCCTCTTCCAGGGTTCATTATGCATAACAGTAGTATTCATGTGTTTAATATGGCACCCCTGGAGAACTGTGGCATCTCTTTTTATTTCATGTACATATTGTACTAGAATTTCTCAGGCTGAGCAGAAGTGATGCAGTCTTTTCAAAAAGAGCAAGAAGTCAAGCATTTAGGAATTACTCTAACAGACATGCAAAAAGCAATGGAGAATTACTAAACTTGATCACTAAGCATTTCTGTGGGAACTTCCTCACTTCTCCATATGTGCTCAGTGCTTTTCTTTGCAGCGTTAAAATGGTGGTAGAAAAATAATGACAGCATAGTTCTCAGTATCTGCATTAGGCATATTGGCAAGCAGTGATTTATTTTATATCTTACAAGAATCGTATTACTTAGCTCACACTTTCATGCAATGACATGTAAAATTAATAGGGGGACAATATTCTTTGGAGATTAGAAAATGTTTGATTCTCGGAGGCTTTTTATGTCTTGTAAGAGCTGATTACCTAGTTTAATCATGCATCTTATGAAATCTGAGTTCTGCCTTTCCCATTATTTAAAGCACCTTGAGAACAATTGCAACTAAAATGTTGACCATTTTAAAATTCTATTTGAATTCAGAAGGTAGCACATGCTTCCTCCCAAATGTTATCATTTGAGCAGAAAGGCAAATGAGAAATTTCAATATCAACCAAAAAGGTAATTCTGAGTCAAAACTATTAAACTGTGGCATGAAAAGAGAAATAGATAGTAGGAGAGTATACTAGGACAAATTTTCATCATTAGCATCATGTGATCAACTCATGTAAATGGAATTTTACCTTTCTTATTTTTCAGTGAGTTCCACATAGGGCCAGGTAAGGAGGCAGGAAGACATCTAAAGAACCAATTCAAAGTGAAGAGAATCACAGGAAGGCCTTGATGATCTCTGTGGGATTTGGAGCATGCTTTTGAACAGAAAACTGTAGAAAATCTACATGTCTAATTTTTTTTTTTCTGAGATATTTATGAACCAGCTAGACTTTCACATGGAATTTACTTATTCCAAGTATCTAAACTCTTTTGTTAGACTTAATTAATCAATGAAATGGACTAAGTTCTCCTCATGATCAAGCTTATCAAGCTATTGATGACAGATTTATTTGCTGAGTTTGTTTCTCAAATACATTTTTAATGGCTCTCTTACTTCCATGTTTTTATTGACTTCTCTTCATTTAAGCTACATTTCTTTTTAATTCATGAAGTGTATAACCTGGCATTTATCCACATTATCTTAACATCTTGGTGCATATTTCTCCAACGTAATTGCTACTGAAAAAAAATAAATCCAGGGCAGTCTATACCTTCTCACATTTCTTTATTTGCAGGTTCAGCTTACACATTTTCTTGTTCAAAATGTCCTGAATTGTTTGTGCAAAAGAACTGCAATAGGTAATGTGAAAAAATGAAGGTTCATTTTCAATACTACTGTTGCTAATTGCACAGCATTTTTGTGGCACAAGTCATATTCAAACTTTCAAATGTTGTGGAGGTTTAGGTGGATTTACCGTCACAAATGCATTAACTTCAGCTTTTAATAATGTGTTTATTTCCTTTTTGTTTCTCATCCTATTCTGAGTAGATGACAAAGTCTAAGTATTACCAGAAACATTGCACAGGCAAAGGTTGTAGCTGAGCATTGAAATGACCTTATCATGTCATACAGGCACACTTCACTGGCTGGTTTTGATGATGGAGGAGGTAGAAAAGCCTCTCATCTGTCTGTAAAAGCAGATGCCTGAGCTTTTGCCTAGCATTGTACCAGCCTAAATTAATTTTTATTCAACTGCAGCAGGGTGCAATTCACCAGGGAAAATGTGAAAATAATCTAGTTTTATTCCAAAAGTAAAACATGAGAAAAAAAAATGAAATGAGGACACACCACCTCTTATACAGTGCTCAGAGAGCACCCATTTCCGTTGGATTTTATAGTGCCCTACCTCACTTTTCAGTTGAATTAGTTTTCCTTATCCTAAAGTGTAACATAAAATACAAGACAGGAAATTTTTGGTTAACTTTTAATCCACTAAGGAATTCATCCCAATTATGGGCAAAAAATTAAGTCAGATCTCAATCCTCTCACAGTGCAGCTGTTCTTTGCTTTGCAGAGAGCACTGGTCCCAGAGAAATGTGTTTAGAGATCTTAAGCACATGTTGTACCATTCATAAGAAGGGTTCTGTCAGATTAGAAGGATGAAGTAAAAGGATGGCTTTCTCACAAGCATATTCTCCAGTTCTCTGTTGAGTTAAAAATAGAGTTTATTTTGCCCTAAATGAGCTTCTCCCCTCATCCTGCATTGACACATTTAAATAGATTTGACATCTTCTACACAATTTCTGCTTGCAGTTTTACATATTATTTCTCCAATAGTATTCCAGGATTTTCTACCTTTTCTGTAATCCAGTCATATTATCTTGCAAAATCTTCATTTTCTTCTTAAAATCCTGGTCTCTGATGCTTTCAGATTTGAGCCCACTTTTGCCAATCCTCTTCTTTCATTTGCAGAGGTATTTATAATAGTTTTCAAAAAATTAATTTCTTCAAGTAAAAAAGCCAGTGCTAGCTGTGTTACCGTGGCAACCGACTCCTCTTTCTTGGCAGTTAATGAGATTCTTGGTCATTTGGCCCTGCAAGAACACTGGTTTCAGTAAAAGAAATTGATACTATGTGACTTTATCTGTCTTCAAATACCAGTGGCCTGGTTCTCAACTTATATTCATGCTCAGTGATTTAACTTAGCCTGACTTCAGCTGACTAACCTCTGGTTTACACTGGTGAGAGAAAAGGAAAGTAAAATGTTCAGCTATGCACACTTAGGTATCATTTAAGAGGTGTCTGTTAATGCAGAATTTGATGATGGCTTCAAATCACACACAAAGGTCTTCGATGCATAAAGAAAAAAACTCTCATTTAGTTTAAGATATTCAATCATGTAACTCTTGAACAAATTACTTCCTCTAAAGACAGAATATTTTCCTTACTGCCTTTTTAACTGATGTTTTGCATCATGAGTTGGAGAGGTTGAGAATAGGAAAAAAAAATGTAAGAAATACTTTGTTTGGATTTTTATATCAACTCTAATTAAGCAAAAGAGTGTCCTCAACATTCTGAGGAAAAAACCTAAGGACAGAATCCCTTTGAACTTTGAAATATTTTGATCAGGATCTCGGCTTCAGAAAAGGCACCTGCTGAATTTGTAACGGGATAAGCCAATGTTTCACACTCAAAGGTCCTCAAACTTTTGTAAATTCAGCTCTTCATTTTTATAAAAACACATATTTAATAACTTGAAACCATTACTACTTAATGCAATTCTAATACCAAGACAAATCATTGCAATGTCGGCTTTTTTATTCTGTGCAAACAAGTTTCGCTCTGTGACTAAATTTTCTGTTTGAAAAATATATCTGAACTATTATAATGATGACACTCATGTTTTTAAGAGAGTAAATTTCTTCAAAAATGTGAATAATTTGCAAACTCTGGTTGTTTATGATTTGTTCACAAGGGAGTTTGAAGCTTGCCATGACCCTTTTATGTAAAGTGTATCATAGGTTCATAGCATCATTTAGGCTGGAAAAGACCCCTAAGATATGGAGTCCAACCACTGACCTAACACTGCCAAGTTCACCCTTAACTGTATCCCTAAGTGCAACATCTGCATGAGTTTTAATTATCTGCAGGGATGGTGATTCCAGTGCTTCCCTGGGCAACCTGTTGCACTGCTTGATAACTATTTTGGCAAAGAAATTTTAGCTAATATCCAATCTAAACCTCCCCTGGTCCAACTTGAGTCATTTCCTCCCATCCCATCCCTTGTTCCTTAGGAGAAGAGACTGGCCCCCACCTCACTTCAATCTCCTTTCAGGGAGTTGTAGATAGCAATAAGGACTCCCTTGAGTCTCCTTTTCTCCAGGTTAAACAACCCCAGCTACTGCAGCCACTCATCATGTCTTGTGCTCCAGACTCCTCACCAGCTTTGTCGCTGTTCTTTGGACACACAAATACATTGCTGTCCTTTGCCTCATTTGCTACTTTAATTGTCTGACTTATTTAAGCAAGTCAGCAAGAATAGTTTCTTTAGTAGTATTTAACAGCATAACATTATTTTTTTTGCTTACCATATTCATAAGAATACAGACTGCAAATGCATCCTGAGTTTTTAGACAAAGTACTTTTATCACCTAATGTTAGGAATACTATGTTTCAAAATTGCACTGCTTTTGATTAAAAGTCAGTTATACCTTCAGAGATTTTTTCCCTTCCTCACACTGACTTTAGAAATGTTAGCAAAAAAAATCTATTGTGTTTCTTCTCAAACAGCTGGAGTACCAAGGAGTGTTGCCCCTTTTCTACTAGTAGTAAAGAGAAAGCAAATTATAGGGATGGTTTTTTCAGTAATCATAAGGTCTTTTAAAAAGCCCCGTTGTGCTGCATGCATTACTAAAGAATTTCACTTACAGAAACTGGAACGTTTGGCCAGGCTAAGGTTCACTGCTTTAAAAAAGTTTGTCAATATAATACTAATATTGTTATTAACGATATGATGAGCTATAGAGGTTTTTTCAAGAAAGGTTGTTTTAATTAGAATGAAAATCATTTGCAAGAAAATGCCCTCCTCTGGACTCACTCCTACAGGTCCCTGTCCTTCCTGTGCTGGGACCCCAGAGCTGGATGCAGTGTTCCAGGTGGGGTCTCACCGGAGCAGAGCAGAGGGGCAGAATCCCCTCCCTCCCCTGCTGCCCACGCTGCTTTGGATGCAGCCCAGGACACTTTTGGCTCTCTGGGCTGTGAGTGCCCATGGCTGGGGTCTGCTCCGCCCCCCCC
>NW_008239759.1:2117302-2131434 GCF_000691975.1 Corvus brachyrhynchos
CCCCACTTTGTCACCCCCCTGCCTGTATTAATATAAAGGATTGCCTTGGTCCGGGTGCAGCTCCTTGCACTTGGTCTTGTCAAACCTTATGTTATTCCTATGGCCCCACTTCTTGAGCTTGTCCAGGTCCCTCTGGATGGCAACCTGCCCTTCAGGTGTGTCAATCACACCACTCAGCTGAAGTTGTATTGATCTCACTGTCTATCTATCTGATGTGGATATTTTTTATTTTTATACCTTGTAAAATACAAAGTACAGTGCAAAAAAACCATAGTGCCTTAAAAGGTACCTGCCTTCTCATCGCCTGCTTGCCATACATCTACAGAGAGAAGCAAGTGACATAACTGGAACTGACTTGATGGAAGCTGAAGCTTCAAGTGAGAACACACGATTGCCAATACTCAGAAACTCCTACCAGCAACATCTTGTGGGCATACACCCTTCTTTTTGGTAATGCCTGGTACTCTTCTAAGACAGAGGGCTGGCTATTTCAGAGGGATCAGTGTGGTGGGAGATTAAAGTGAATCTTTTATTGGCCCACTCTTAAAGCACGTAGAGCAATCTTCCTCTTGCAGGGGCTCATTCTTGCAATAATTCTTGCAATCTGTATCTAATGGAGGATTTAATATTGTAGCTTCTGTGCAGCTATTCTGTGTACAGAATTATGTACAGTTCTACTCAATAAAGGAATTGTAGAGCCCTTTGTTTCCTCAAGGGTATGGGAATTTAGCAGAAAATATACCTTCCCTCCCAGCTTGTACTCAAAGATCAGATGGTCTGGGTGTAACTGGATTTAATTTCTGACTGTAGTAAATTTAGCACTGTAAGTCTGGTCGAGTTCAAAAAAGTTGAAGCACAGGTGCAGTTTACCAGTCCAGCACTATAGGTCTGGTTGCACTCTGTGCACAATCCAGATTCACAGTAATGAGGTTTATTGAAGCAACAGAAGAGCACGTTCAGGATTGCCAGTGATAAATGCACTAAATACAGAGTGTTAGTATGTGTCACATCAGAAGGTGCCATAAGAGATATTCTAATTGTGGTGTATATATGAAAATGAATATTCTGAGGTGTGCTACAATGCAGTTGGAGGTGTAAATCTCACCTAAGGGCATCCCTTCAGGAGACGAGGAGAGACACAGTTCATAGATGGATGCCAAGAAGGCAGAGATTATTTCCCCCCTCCAGAGATGTTTTCCTCCTTCAGCATTTTCTGCACTGAAGACTCCCTTTTATATAATTTATAGTTTTATATAATATATAGATCACATATTATAGGTGGTGTTTGGCGGCTTTGGTCATACATGCATTGCACAACACATGTTCTGCTTCGTTTGCATCCCAAAGGAAGATAAGTTAATCTATTAAGGGGGCTTAATGAGGGTCTCACTTACTTTTAGTCAGGATTTATAATTGGCAGAAGTGGTGCAATAAACACTTTGGTCCTCCTCCACATACTGAGATTGCAGTAAAGGTTGCCTGACCTTCTTCAGAGGGTCTTTGTGCCCGACCATATCTCGTTAATGAACCAGATTTATAACAAGGGTTGTTTTCTTGTGTTAAAAAGAGTGTGGAAATTGGCTGGTACAGGGGTGAGGTGTTTTTCTGTGCCTCACTGAAATAACATCAGGCCATGAGACCTCTGCTTCAATGTTCAGTTGTTAGGCTTTGCTGAAGCAAGGTGCAAGGTAAGCAAGAGACTCAGCTCTTGATTTCCTCAACCAACTTCATCAATTCACCACCTTAAAGCAATACTGTGAAAACCTGACCATTTACCACAGCCTTCCCTGCTTATCCTGAGTGATTTTGTAGCTCAGTCTCATGTGAAGCAGATACAAGATAAATTGTTTTATGATGATAAAGACACAGACTACTTTGCAGGCTCTGCATCAGAAAGCTCAGCTCAGTATTTTCTCATGAGAATGTGAAATAAATTCCATTACATGGAATTCTTCCCATTTATGTCGTGTGCCTATATAAAAAATATTAGGGGGAAGGCAGGATCCTCTGACTATGTATTCATGTCACCTCAATTCCCAGAAAGAGCCTGTGGTGCTGTTAAAGCACTCCATCTGTTTACAGACAGCAACAATTTTTAAAAACACAGATCTGAATACATCTGTTATTCAGACTGGATTGACCAGCCCATCAGTACTGCCTTCCTTTTTCCTGCTATAGTTCATTCCGAGTTCATACTCATATTACTTGATTAATCTTCTGCATTTGGGTTGCAATGGAGGCCCTCAAAGTCAGTGACTGCTCTGTCCTAGTTTTAAGCCAAAAATCCAATATGAAGGGCATAATACTAGACTTTTGTGACCTTCAAAACCTATTTGTGAGTTTCTGGATGAAATTCAAGGTACTGGCTTGACATTTACATTGTGCATGGTGAATAGAATGTACCTTCTTAAAAATACCTCTCCAAGTTTCTGCATGTGGAATTTTTTAAGCTGGAGAAAGGAACAAGCTTTTTTGTGGCCTTCAGTTTTGAGATGTCTTTTTTTTTAATTGGTAATTTAGAGTAGTGATCTTCTAATGTCATAGATACTTTGTGATGTAGATTTTTGTATTTTCTATAGTTTTCACTATACTTTTAAGAATTGAATCTCAGTCTCTTCTGTGGAACAAGGGAGAATAATTACTGTTAGAAATTTTTTTACAGTGCCAAAAAGCCCCATTTCAACACTTCTCTCTTGTTCTGTTGTGTTAATTAGATATACCATCTGCTAATGATCTTCAGCTTGTATCATGATAACACTGAATTTTGAATTTTCGTGCATTGGCATGTGCATTCACACCCTGTCTGGTACTCCAGCAATGTCTGCTCTGATCCCTGTTGTGTGCCACCAAAAGCTTCCTTGGAGATCTTCCCTTAATTTTCTTCTTTCTTATTCATTACACATTAACAGGGCAAAAAGATCGTATTTCACTTTTTTACAAATTCTGCCAATAAGCAAAGAAATGTCAAAGTACTCCCTGCTAACTCAATTAGCTACTATATTGTTTGTTTCAGGTCACAAGTGTTAATTTATTGCGGTCAATAGCAATGTTATTTGGGGACTGCATAAAAGACCCTGATTTCGAACTTTTCTGCAGTGAATGGGATTTTGTGTGTGGAGGGGATGTTATATGATGTTGGAGAGTCCTTCCTACAGCATGAAACAAAATCTGTTTTGATCAGAGTCCATCGGGCTTCAGCCACAGGCTGTAGTACATATGACACAAAGAAGACTCAATACTTGTGACATGCTCAGTTTTCTGCACATAAATCTGGAGTGCTACTGTATATACTGAGGTGCAGAATCACAGGAAGAAGCTTATTTGTATGCTTGATTTTATGAAAAGAATAAATATTTTTAGGAGGTGGCAAAGAAAAAATGTCTTTATCCAGAAGCTCTGTGAAATCTAACATATTTGACTTGGCGATGCAGGTTTGAAGTCTAAAAACACCTAAAGAACATTTTAATAAAAATACAACTGCACATATTTAGGAAACAGCATAATGGTCTCTTTGTTCTTCAGCTCTTTCATTGTTCCTACAGCTCTTTTATAAATGAGGTTTAAGCTTATAAATAGTATAAAAGCTTATTAAACTCCCTGAACCACTGGGAGTATTTTTGTGGGGTTTTGTAGGTTTTTTTGTTTGTTTGTTTTTGCTTTGTTTGTTTCCCCCACCCACACCCCCGTAACATTTTCATTGTATGACCTCTGAGGTCTTTGGAAGAGAAATAAGAGGCCTCTTGAACAGAAGGCATATTAAAGCAAAGATCATTATATTAGTTCAGATATCAGTTTTACCAAAGTACATTGTCTAAGGACTCAAAGAAAGTCAACAACAGGTTTTTATTTGGCTTATCTGGTATGATTACCAGAATCAATTTACTGTCAATACACTGCGCACTTATTTTTAAATTTAGCCCATATTTTCCTTTCATCTGCTTTATACAGCTTGCTCTTTAGCTGGTTGCAGACACTTTCCAGGAGAAACTGTAATTGTCATGTTGTTACTAGGATCCTGTATTGTTCTTTGGTCATTGTATAAACCTAATTAGAATTTTCAGCAAATACTCACCTGATATTTTTCATTAAGCAGCCTGGGAATCACATATTCACAGGAACATAATGTCCTGATAGAAAGGCTGACAGCACAGATCATTGTAGCTTTTTGTCTTCCATTTTAAATAACAAATTTAATGTCATTAGCGCTCATTCTTTTTTATGAATATCACCACCATCTTAAAAAAAAGTTCTTGCTTAATCTCCAAACAGTACCAGCATCTGTATCATATTGTAATTTAAAAACAATGAAGTATGATTGCAATGACACCTCCCAAATATATCTTTTTCTTCTAATATACCTTAAGTTTTGTTTAAACCTCTTATATAGAACATGGGGCATTTTACTGGTTTCAGTTGGGTGCAGTTAATTTTCTTCACAGTGGCTGGTATGGGCTTTGTTTTGGATTTGTGCTGAACACAGGGTTGATTAATATAGAGATGGTTTTGTTTTTTCTGATCAGGACTTACGCAGAGCCAGGGCCTTTTCTGCTTTTTGCACTGTCACTATGGCAAGGAGGTCAGGGGTGCATGGGAGGATGGGAGGAGACACAGCCAGGACAGGTGACATAGACTGAGCAAGGGAATATTTCAGACTATCATGTTCACTACATAAAGTGGGGGGAAGAAGGAGGAAGGGGGGGACATTTGGAGTGGTAGCATTTGTCTTCCCAAGTCACTGTTACGTGTGATGGGGCCCTGCTTTCCTGGAGATGGCTGAATACCTGCCTGCCCATGGGAAGCAGTGAATTAATTCCATGTTTTGCTTTGCATGTTTGCATGGCTTTTGCTTTCCCTAGAAAATCATCTTTATCTGAGCCCATGAGCTTTCTGGCTTTTACCATTCCAGTTCTCTCCCTGATCCTGCTGGTCAGGGAGTGAGTGAGCGGCTGTATGGGGCTTGGCTGCTGGCTGGGCTTAAACCATGACAGCAGTTTTTTTCAGTTTCCTTGTTGAAGGAAAATTAAGATACTATAACATTAGCTGGCCAGCAAGGCTTGCTTTATTGGTTTTTCCTTCACTTAAATGAAGAAAAGATTGTAAAGGCCATTTATATTTTATAAAAGAAAGTTGCATTGAAAGCAAGACACAAGCATAAGAAAGACTAGCATCTTTCTTGAAGCTAAGGGCATTTTCTTTTAAAGTCTTTATATTTTGGACCATACATAGATGCTTACCTACAAAAAAAGATGTATTTTGGGGCTTGCCTATCATTACATATTTCTGAAGTGTTAGTTTGTGACTTTCCCATTTTTCATCCTGTAGAACGTTAATGGGTTTAGTCTAGAAATCTGAAGTACTTCTTCTCATTCCTTCACTATTTATTTACTTGTCTGATATATGAGACAGTCTTTAACTTTTTAAAGTCACTTGCAAAGATGAAACAGATTAGCTTATGAATCTTAGGAACCCTGAAGAAGTAAAAACAGTATGTGCTGCACAGATGGACTCAGTTGTTTGACTTCATGATCAATAAAATAATGTGTCAGTGAGGCACTCCTTATGTGGTGCTCAAGACTCACATGTAATTTGAGTAGCAGATTCCCAAAAAGGTCCATGCAACCCAAATAATTTAGGTTAAGATCAAGTCCACTGTGGAAAGTAAAATTATATGGTTTTCATGTATTTGGCTGGTTTAGATGACAGATTTATTTTAATAAGCTTAAAATGTTTAAATCCCAGTTGGTTTTGTAGCTGACAAGCAATGCAAGCGAATATTTTCCTTTTGTCTTCTCTCCTGGAATACACCAATTATATCATGATTCTATGACAAAATATCTGTCATTGAAATGGAAAATGCAAAACATCAGCATAATTACTAATAATTTGTTTATATGGATGCTGTCAAAGAAGAAGTGTTATATGCCTTAGGTTACTGAGATCTGCAGCATATTGTGAAAGTTACTGTTAGTCTGTTAAACCAAATTCACCACACTGACTTGGATGGATGGTCCATTATAAGGAGAGGGTCATGAGAAAATGTTTCAAATGACTTGAGTAACAGACTACAGATTGCTATTCTAGAATTTTAGCAATTAATTTGGTTTTGCAGTTTTTAACAATAAAATTGGCTTTGCAGTGCATGTGTTGTGTGCAAGATGAAAATCAGTTTGACACTTAAAGAAAATTAATTTAATCCAATAATTTTTCTTCATTGCGTATAATAGATTTTTCTTTGCACACAACTTCTACAAGTCAACAGAATTGATTTTCCTCACAAAAAAGTGTAAAAAAAATTACTGTAGATGAGTATAACAACTTTGTTCTTTTAAATTACAGAGGTGCACGGGCAAATGAGAAATACTTGATAATGTTTTCAAAAGTACATCTCAAGAAAGTGAATGAGAACAGGTCTAAAAATTAAGTGTCAGCAGCTCTCTCTTGAGTCATACTCTGTGAACTACTTTTTACAAACTCAATTTCCAGATGAAGCTGGCTGAGCAGATCACTAGTTAAGGTGGCAAACTGCTCCATTTTAGCCTAATTTGAGCTACTGACAACAATTGTATGGAAGAGAATGTAGTTATAGAGAATCCTTACCTTAAATGGTTTTGAAGAACTTTGCAAAGCTATTGCTTGCTTACCTCTGTACAAACTCTTCTAGCAAGCGCCACTGCATAGGTCCCCCTGCAGCACCGGGTACCAATGCCTTTGTTTATAAGAATACCAATGTTGTGCAAGACAGTTCATTAGAAAATAAAAGAGTCCTTTCCTTGTTTGGATAACTCTTGAAATAATTCCTTCAAATCTAGAACGTATGGCATTTCTGAACATACCTGCCTATTTAATTCTGTTTCTAGATTGATGGTGTTGAGTGTATGGACAAACCCTGAATATCTGTAGGGACAAAGTATGTTTGCAGTATGCTGAAAAAAGGCTCTTGAATAGTTTCAGGCTTCATCTTTTTCCTTCAGAATTTTCTTAAACATTGGGCAGAATGTGAAAGGTCTGAAAAAAGACAGTTTTCTAACCCATGAGCTAATTCAAGTGTGTTACATTCAGTCTTTCTAGCATTTTGTAGAGAGTATGCAGGCTCAGAATGAAACTGTGAAAGCTATGTATATTTTTTGATCTTGGAACTCCCAAAGTGTAAAAATGTAAAGATGGGTGGACTGATTATTTGGAAAATAATGGGCCAGCTCTGTAGACTTGCAGGCATATCATAAAGCAAATGGTAGCATCTGCCAATAGGAGAAAATCACATGAAAAATACTATTAAAAATTCTCAGTGCTGTTAGGAAATAAATGCTCTGTTCCTCAGACAACCACAGAAAAAACAGACATTCAGTCAGTAAAACTCTATTTTTATTACTTTCAGGTGAGAAAGAAATAAGAAGAAACTGTTGATTTCTTGTAATTGCAGGACATCTATTACATCTGCTGTTTAGTCCCAGTGGATTTCTGTGTCTTCAAAGACAAAATAATATGAAGGAATAAACAAACTTTGAAATGTAGTGGAATGCACAGAAAAATCTTTTCTGGTTCATTGGCTTGATTGAGACATCTAGGTAAAACCCAGAACAAAAAACAGTGAGAGCAAAAAGCCAAAAGAGCATTCTAACATGGCCATTCTTTCAGGAATGTGCAAGGAACTATTTAACATTTGCATTGTGTTCTGCAATGGAGGAAAGAAAACTGAGATCCCATCTCCTGTCAAGAGTGGTTGACATCTGATGCATCAGCACAAAATTTTTCGAGAAGTTTCTTTGTTTTTCTGGATTTCTTTGGGCAATCAAAGGATCTCAACAACATCCTTTTCCCAGCTCAAGAACCTGGTTGGGTATTATAAGAGAAGGAGATTGAGATTCTCTCAGCAGACCGCAGCAACAGCTTGATACATCCCATTTATTTCTCACAATGCAGGTCTCCAAGCTTGATGTCATCTTTGTGGGAATGCCTAGAAGGTCACAGATGGAGATGTGGAAATTGAAAACTCAGCTGTGCAATGGGTGAGCAGGAAATAACAGGAATAGATTATTACTGGCAGAAGTTAAAGGCTGGTATCTTAGTTTTGTTATGCTGCAGTAGAAAATTGAATTTTCTTGGAAAGGGTGAAAAATGTAGATTCTGGTTAGCTAGAATATTTTGCAACTGCATTTCCTATTCATCAGACAGTCTCATCTGAATGCTCACCCTTTTTCCCCAAATTCTGACCTCTTAAAATTTTTTTATGTAGAAAATTTTCAACTTAAATATTGGCATTTTTCTTACTAAAAAGAAGTTATCCTTGTGAAATGTACATCAATTTTATTTTAAAATAATAAATACACTCTTGGCCATTAAGATGAAATGAAACATTGTGATTTGACTTGAATATCTTTCCTTCAGTTTTAAGACAATTATTTCATCTGCAATGAAAGCATACATAATTTTGCTATTGCATACCAATATATATTTTATTTTTTAAAAATTGTGGGGTTTTTTTGAAGCATCTATTTTAAGACAGTAGGTAAGCACTTTGTATGGAGTAAGTCCACTCTGTTCCTTTCTACTGAAATAAATGCCAAGAACATTTGTACCGGAGAAACATGAAAGGAGCAGTGTAGTTGGTTAAATCTGGAATTCACTAGGTGTGTTGATTAATTAATACGTGCTCATATATTATCACTGTGTAAGAAGAAACCTGTAAGTGTGTGGTACTTGAACTGAGATTTATGGTATGTCTTACTAAGATGACAGATAAATAAACATAATTTAAGCACCTAGCCTTAAAGGAGGATTTCTTCATGTTTCTTGAGATGATCTCTTTGTTTCCAGGAATACTGACCCTCTTCAAGGTGACTGCTTTTAAACAAGGCCTTTCCCTGTTTAAGGGTGCTGCATTTCGGAATAGTGCTGTTGTACTTTCATAATGACAAAAGGCACCTGACTTCCTTTACATGCTCACATCTCATTGGACTTCCCTTTGCCAGCAGAAACAAAAGGATTGGGAAGGACTTTAGAATTCATGTGTAAAGATTTTTTAAAAGGTTTCCTGTAAGCTTAAGAAAAGTTCTCTTTTTATAGAAATTAGTATATTTGATTTCATATATTTAATATATTTTTAGTTTTTAGTCAGTTTAATGTAAGTTATATAGACTTGTATTTCGAAGCCTAGTGAATTACATTAATTTCCCTGCATATAGCTTATGAAGATTTTTTGTTTTACATATTCCATGTAGACTTCTGTGTGTTAACAGCAGTGTCCTGTGTAAACACTGTTTTTTGTGGCAGTGTGAAACGAACTCTTTCCAGTTCCTTTAGCAGAATAAATCTAGTGAGTTGAAAACCCTGGCATGCTGTATGGAAGTCTGAAGTCCTAAAGACAATAACAGGCTTTCACTTATTTGGAAATTTTATTCAGCTTTTGAAAATGCAGTCTGGAGTTGCTGTAAACCATTTAAGACAACCAAAGTTGTCTTAAACCATTTGTTCTAGAACCTGGGCATTTGTCATTGTACTAAGGTACCTAAAAGCAGTCTTGCAAAGGCTTATTAATCAGCATTTCTCTATAACCTAGTACTGAATACTGACCCTGAGCTGTCACCAGGAGTTAGGATGTACTATAGTATGAGATGTCCTTCATTTAAAGTCACTTATTTTGTTTCTGCCTGGATAAAGGCATATTAAAATGGGTGAAATATTGATTCTATGACAGAAAGGCTAGAAAATAGAGGCTTATACATACTTGAGTATTTTAAAAAGGCAGTGGGTTTTTACTTGATTATGCTGGAATCAGAGTCTAAGAACGGGGCCCTACAAATACGACGTAGCACCCATGCAACCAGAGAGTGACAAAGTATTTAGTATCCAAAGCAAGGCACTGCATGGTTAGGAAGAAGCTGTTGATTTTTTCCCTGCCAGCTTAAAACACACTATTATGGTATAACCACAGCCAATAACTAAGAACCACATAGATGCTCAGTTAACAGCCCCCAACCACACAGTGGGTTGGGACGGAGAAACAGGAAAAAAAACCCCAAACCTATGGGCTGAGATAAGATGAAATGAAATTAAAATAAAATTTAATAATAGTGACAACATTAATAATAATATCAGGGTGCAAAGAAAGTCAACAGACAAAGAGAATAAAACCTAGGAAAGACAAGTGATGCACAATACAATTGTTAACCACCTACTGACCGAGGGGCCAGACCAGCAGCAATCGGCACCTCCCAGCCAACTGCCCCCAGTTTATAAACTGGGCATAATATTCCATGGTATGAAACACCCCTTTGGCCAGTTTGGGCCAGCTGTCCTGGCTATGCTCCCTCTCAGCTTCTTGTGCACCTGCAAAGCCTTTGGATTACGGTAAGCACTACTTTGCAACAACCAAAACATCAGTGTGTTATCAACATTATTCTCATACTGAATCCAAACAGCACTGTACCAGCTACTAGGAAGAAAATTAACTTTGTTCCAGCCAAAACCAGGACATACAGCTTTGAGCCATGCCAGTTGTGCAAGTGATAGAGCTGTGCATGTATGCGTTAGATTTCACAGTTACACAAAGGATGTATGCAAAAATTTAAACTCTGACATTATGTTTACAGTGTTTCTTGAAAGAATTAATAAAAGTACTATTGACCAGATTGCAGTCATGTAACCGTTAGTCTTGCACACCTGTTTCAGGTATAGTTATCTTTAAATTATACACATTATGTTTAAAATATAACATTTTATTCAGTCTCTTTTACTCGTTGAGGTTGTCAGTCTAAAAAAATTAATCTCAGCCTAAAAAAGAGTAAGGTGTTTTTTGAAAATTTATGTAGTCTTTTAGAAAATGCTGATTACAGTTTCACATCTGTCTTTTCCTGCTGTGTAGCTTTTCAGATTAATCTTTCAGGTTTGGTAAGTAGAGATAATCACACCATGTTGCAGAATTTTTCTCCCACCAGTTTCCTGCGCATAAATACCAGAGTGTCACATGTACAACAGCATTAAACATTCAAATTCCATGTATTAATTCTAGGAAATATTTTTTCATTGTCTGGGTCAGACCTGTCTTGTGAAGAGATCAAAATCACTAATCATTTTTAGTTAGAATTCTGACTAATACATGCAAAAATATACAGTAAGTTATTATGTTATGAAACTATACAGCATTTCACAGAGACTTTGGTTGTAAAATCGTTTATAATTGAAGACAGGGTAAATAGAGCAAATAGAAGTGTAATGGATTCGTAAAATTAGAGAGAAAATAATTTGGAAAGGAGAGGTTTTGGAGTAGATGGAGAATAGTAATAATTCATAAAATGATGCAGGGCACACTAAGGAGGCACATTGTAGCTTGTGATCATGACACATCTGACTGAACTGCAGAATGTGACAATCATTAAGAAATATTGAAAATAAAGATTTTAAGAGGCATTTGTTATTGTAAATACATTATTTATGGATACTGATTAGAGGTGAGCAAACAAAATATACAGGCAGATAAATGCAATATTTGCCATTTTGTATATGCTTTCACAAAATAAATCATAACTTACTTACCCTTGTAATAACCTAGATTTTGTTATTTTTTTCTCTTAAAGCTGTGACAGGTTGCCTATTCTAAAACTATATGATTATTATCTAGTGAATTTATTCCACTGCAAGAGTAATTTATTTATTTATTGTTTTTAAATCCTCCTTCTTGAAGCCTTCCTTCAAAAACCCTAGCTTCAGATACTGACATTGAAAGCAGTGAGGCACAAACTCAGTTTATAACTTCATATACCATGCTGGACTAACCTTGATTCTAGACAGAGAGCATGAGAAGAACTAGAAAGCAGGACTTTCAACTGTATAAATGAATATATTTGATCTGGGGTAGACTATATTAGAGAAATAGAGAATCTTATCAGAACTATTCAAGAGAGAATTTCCAGAATAGCCTGAAAACTGCTTCAACTTAAAGAAGGGGATGGAAGCTGAAGGCAATATTTGTAGAAGCCAGAGGAGCAGGGGGAGTTTTCAGCCATCTGAGCAAAGCATAATAGTGGAAAAAGGCAAATATAAAAACAAAGAACTGCTTTTGTAAACTAAGACAGTGGCAATTCCTCCTGCTTTGGTGCTCAAATGTTCCTTGTAAGGTGCTTAAATTGTTATGGAATCACACCTTGGTTTTGGACTCAGTTTGAATATAAAGTCTTACTTGTAACTTTGAATAGAAAGTATTCATATGTTGCTGCCTGTTCCAAGCTTCCCTTCCCCCTCCCCAAGACACTTGCCTCTGCCATGTGTTCTGAACTCCTTTGTTCCAAGCGCGGGCAAAACCAAATGTAACTGAAACTCTTTAGCAGTGTTTCCCCCTCCCCAAGACACTTGCCTCTGCCATGTGCTCTGAACCCCTTTGTTCCAAGCGCGGGCAAAACCAAATGTAACTCAAACTCTTCAGCAGTGTCTGATTGGCCGCTCACCCCGGGCCTGCCCCCAGTCCTCCCCTTTCCCCTTCTCCGAATAAAAGAGAGGACCAAGGGGGGGCCTGCCCTCTGGCTTTGCACCCTTTCTGTGAACATCTTGTCTCTGTTTCTGTTTGAAAGCTTCCAATTGCAGGAATTAGGCAAGCTGAAAGCTATATTTCTCCCTCTTTGCTTCTGCTGGATCTGATACCAGTTTTGCAGCTAATATTTGCTGCTTTCAGAGCTACTGAAATGCTGGATTGCCCGTGCTACCTCTCTAGGCCGCCCGAGGCTTTCTAAGGCATTGAACTACGAGCCTAGCCAGTAAAAAGCGGTGAGTATATCTCCTCATTCATCACTCTGTTTTACATTAGTTTTAGAATTACATATATAGTCCAAAATACTTTCTGTTACTTCTGAAAATTTCAGGAGAGACTGAGCTTGTTAAATCCCTTTGTGGACTGATGGGATGGTTTTGAAGTTGTGACCTCCAATTTGTTTTTTTGCATGGACAGAGTTTGCCTAATACATGTTTTCACTTCCTCTTGGTGGTGTGGGATTCTGTGACACTCCATGAGCAGTAGATGTGCGTTAGTAATGAATATAGCATTGAGCTACATTGAGCATGGTGTACAGCTTAATGAAAAACTGTCAGGACACTTCTACATTTTGGTAAGCATGTCATGAACGGAAAGAAGTTTAAGAGGCAGCAATGCCTGGTGTGACATTCCTAGTGGGGTGATGCCCAGAGGTGTTGTCTCTGCCCGCTATCTTCATTCAGATAAATGAATTTTGGTTCGAGAACTTCACCTATTCCAGATACCGGATTTGGCAGTATTTAATTTTGATTTATTCACTATTTAGCATCACTTTTCTGGGTGCCTTACACAAAAGAATTACAAATCAAGTGCCATTATTACTGCTTTTCAAGTCAGAAAAAAGAGGTGTCGTAAGTCACTTGAACTCATCATCTCACATTAAACACTGTATTAACGCAAGACTTTCTTTGACTACTAAGTAAGCCTTGAATGATGCTGGAGTCACCATGTTAGTGTGACACTTCTTTTCATTCAGGTAACTACAATAACATTATAGTAATAATTTTTGTATATAGCTTATTTTTGTACGTAGCAGTGAAGATGATAAACACAGAAAAGGCAAAAGTAAATGTTTGTTTCCTTGGCAAATTCATACCACATTGTCATAGCTAAACCAGCTAGTCCTGTCATAGCTAAACCATTCTTCACCAGTATGTTACCCATATCTCTTAACTTCTATATCATTGAAATTTGAGAGTATCTTGAACAGCACATGTCCATGCCATGTATGTATAAAGACTCTTGCAAGAAAAGAAAATTGTTTTCCTGTAAAATTGTGGCACTTCTAATTTAAAAGGTAACTGTCTTTTAAAAAGTTAATTTGCAACAGGGCACAGAGAATTTGATAGACAACTGGAAGAAAGATTAGGAATGCAAAACATCTGAGAGGTAGCATAGGGACATGGTCATATGTAGGAGGTACTTAGTGTTGGATTTATTTTGAGTCAAACTGCAATTTTAATTTGTGGATTAGTAGCATTTCCAGAATCTTAAATAAATGCTTACTTCACAGTTGTCTGTGTGATTTTAAGCTGCAGGCCTGGGATCTGCTAGGATAAATATATATATATTTTAAATCAAATGATAATATATGCCATTTATGCATGGAATA
>NW_008239759.1:2131500-2135199 GCF_000691975.1 Corvus brachyrhynchos
TTCCCCCCCCCCCCCATTGGCAACTTTATATTTAGAAAGCCATCTAATTCTGTACAAGGAATCAGGTCTTATGTTTTTGTTTTTCAGTCATGAACAACCTGAGCAGTCTCAGTTTAAAGTACCAGACATTTAAATTTTCAGAGAAATATGGATCTTCACAAAGTCCCCGTGTATCAGAGAATTATGTTGTTTTCAATCTCAAAACATCTCTAGGTTAACTCTAACCAAATTTCCATAAAGATTACCTTGAATATAATTGCCATGGTGCAGCATTTCAAGAGAAGAAGCATAATTTTTTATACCTGGGAGCTTTTCTGTATAGATCTGGTTTTGATCTTTTACCCTGGTTGTAGACTTTGAAAACTGTTGGTGGAGGGTATATTAAAGGCTTTTGGAGACAGTAAAACCATACTTATATCTTCACAGAACAATTGATTCTAAAAGTCATGTTTCAATTCTGGCCTAATTTTTACATTTAGTGATATAAATCTGCACCTCCTTAACTTTCTCAGATTGAAAAAGAAATTGCAAAGTGTCTTTTCTCTGTTGTTCTTTGTAGTAGTTCAAACCCTTTTTTGTTCTGCATTTAACCACAAGGTATGTTTAAAAGTTATTGATAAATTGGAAGAGAATGCACTGCTTATCATTATCATCCATTTAAGGAAAAGTGTGCATCTTCCATGGTTTACAAAAAGTGTTTCTAGTACGACATAGCAGAGTCATAAATATGCATTAAACCCCAAATCTAAGCTGGATGTTAATTAGGCCTGTTAGACAGAAAATTAGGACTTAGTCAATTTGTCCCTTGTACAGCTTCACTAACTAGGTGATTCTGGTCTGGTCTTCTCTTTGCTGGTTTCCAATTAAAATGTTGTTATGTCAAAAGGTCACGATTAAAAGACAACTCTAGTCTTGTTAATTATGGATGCGCTCTTAGGACTCATGTTATGCACCTGTTCCAGCTTAAAGAAAAGTGCAGCATAAACAGTTCCATTTGTTTGGTTTGATTCTTGTACAAACAGCAAAATTTATTCCTCAGACTGCTACTTTAGTGCATACAATGTTGCCACATTCATTTAGAGTCCCTCAGGTTATTCAGTACAAATGAGGGACGAGGTTAAAGATAGTGGACTTTAAAATTAATCTTATAGAACATCTTATAGAAAAACTATTCTGGAGAGCACCAGCCTTGCTGCGATGTTCAGGATAGTAAAGTGGCACTGTCTCTGGATCCTGGTGCCTGTGTGTATGTGTGAAATGTACAGCTGTGCTTTTGATTTCCCAGAAAGAAGTTGCATTATCTCATGGAGACGTCATCAGATGTTCAAGATGTGAGAGCTAGCTGTGTTTGACAGCAGATTCTTTTTCTTTCTTTTTTTAATGTGTTACAGTCCTAGAGGAATCACTATGGTGACAGTTGGTGCAAGTTACATTAGAGGAGCAAACCTTCAGGTGGAAGTGCTTTCAGAGATGTTTTTTAACTATTGAGTTAGAGCAGAATGAACAAAGAAAATTTCTTGAAAGGTGAGGCTATGTTACAAAACAAAAATAGATTAAAAAGTGCTGTTTGGATGAAAGAGGGGTAATTTCAAAGGAATTTTTCTGTATCTTTGAACATCAGCCCCCAAAATCTCTTTGTAACTTACATACTGACTTGCAGTGAGGGCAGTGGAAGACTTCATTTCGTCAGAGAAAGATGATCATTCCTCAGACTTCATTATGCCTGTGGGAGAATTATAACAATGTTTAGCATTTGCAAGCATGTTCAAAGTGCAGGCTAACCTTGCAATTCCTCAAGAATATACCACTTCTCTGTCAATATTGTTGGTCCATTTGTGGATGAGGAGCCTCAGATATTGTTGCAGTGACTGCAGGTTTACCCCAGAGAACTCTGAACTAGTTTGGTTATTGCTAAATACAGCATTTCCCTGTAGCTCTAGGTGACCTCATCTCCAGGATTGTTACCCGTGTTTTGAGGCAGATTTTTTTTGTTGTGTGCTGAACAGTGTGCATCACAGCTAGACGAGGTACATCTGCATGAACTGAAGGAATTACACTGGAGACATGCTCTAAAACATGATGGTTTGGCCAAGAGAAACCTAAAACTTCAGGCTGCATCAGATCTTGAATACATGATGTATTCAAATATATCATATTTGAATATATCATCTTCTAGGTCAAGAAAGTAATTGATAAGCAAATACTGGTACCACTCTTTAAACTAAGATAACTGTCCTCAAATGAGAATTTATCCCTTTCTAATCTAGGATAATTTTATCCTAGAAGCAGTAATCAGTTCATCTACTCTTGAGTTCCCAGTGCAGTATTTGTTACTTCTGTATCAGTGCCCTCCAGGGTAGCCTGCTTTATCTTTTGTTCCTAGTAATTTATCTTAGTCAGTGTGGAAATTGAGAGTATGGAAACTGAAGGCGTGTGCTTCTGCCTTCTTCTTATCTGCTGTTCAACTTTACCTCTCAGAAGAGTGAACTTTTCCTATGGTCCTTTGGTTAGGGGTTGATAGGGGTATGTTTCTGTTTAGCAAGAGACAGACTGTGAGAAGGAACATCCTGTCTTCCTTTTTCTTCCGCTTTACCACACATACTCATTTTCAGGCTGCAAGCATAAACCAGTTGCAAATAGCTTTAGCTCTCCTCTTGGCTGTGCATATCAGTACAGTCCCAGAAAACTCAAATACAGAAATAAACTAACTTGCTGTTTTCATTTCCAATAAGAACTTGGTAGATCATTTGCTCCCACACGCATACCCCTTCCCAGTTTTAGAGTTTTTTTTTTTGTTTAAAAGCCATTACAACTGATTTTCCACTGAGACCAAGTCACAAACATAATTACATTCCAAATATTGTTCATTGTTCAGGCGTTTTCTGGAAACAGCTAAAAAGTTTACATTCTCAATGGACATAGGGAATAAAAGGGAACAGTACATAACACAGATTTGGCACCACAGTGCTGAAAATGTTTTTTAAATGTTACTTGGACAAGTATACCACAAAGAATATGTTGCCAGACTGTTGCTGAAATTTTTATGGTGTCTAAGTACTAAAAATTGTTTAACCCATTACAAGACTAAAAGGTTTGGATTGTGCTGTGGAGAATTTGCTGCAATTTCTCCTGTAACATGATGAAACTCAGTATTTCCTATCTTTTTGATTGCACACTCCATTTTATCTTTGTCCTGTTGATGGATAGTATGAGACATCTTGAGTAGTGAAGATTATCAGCTGTAACAGCTTGTCATTTTAGCTTTACAACTTTTCAGTAAATTCTCAGTGTGTTATCCAAGATGGTGGTAACTGTGCTTCTATTCAAAATGACACATGTGCAAAATTTTTATTCCCTGGAAATGTAAAGCTGGCTTAAATTTTGCTATAATTCCCTGCATATTTACATGTTCTTCAGTTTATGCTGATAAATTGGACAACGAGGGCCGTGTAGTAGCAACTGTGGCTGGGTAGAAAGGCAGGGAAGAAATTTAGTATTAGGATTGTGAAAGCAAAAGAATTATATAACATAAGACAGATAAAAAGAATTTACTGTATTAGTGTCATGGGTTAGCAAGCATAGTCTCGGAAGTGATGTTCTTGCAAAGGGGTGCTTACAGCTTCCTCTGTGACCTAACAGAACCTATCAGCTGGCCAGTTTGAATATGGACAATTCTTTAAGCCACTTAAAATCGTGACC
>NW_008239759.1:2136119-2174876 GCF_000691975.1 Corvus brachyrhynchos
GGGGGGGGAGAAGTGTTCTGATGGTGTGGTATGGTTTTTCTTCTTCTTTTAGGTCTGTTAATAAACTCCTTTATATTCTTTCAAGTTTGGTGCCTGCTTTGCATTTCACCTAATTCTTATCTCACAAAAGGTAAATAGTAATGAATATTTTGAACCAAACCACTACACTTAGGATCTCAATACTATGGTGTCTTGACAACTAGCTAAGGAATCAAATAAAAGGGCATTTTCCTAACTCCAGCATGATTGTGGTATATTCTTAGAGCTTGTCTAAAGCTGAGATGTGCTGATACAACATTATATGATCATTGATGTATTCTGCTTCAACATATGGATGTTGACAGGTAATACTGTGATAGGAAAGTATGACATGCAGAACAAGCCAGAGTTTTGCCTTAGATTTGTATGCATATATTACAAAAGTATATAAATATATTACACAATATTTTTAATGTAAACCGTATCTTCGTGCTTGGTATTTATAAAACCTATTTTTAATTTAATTTAATATTCTGATTTGATTTATTTAGTTTTCACTGAATGTTACTGAGTAGAGTACAGACATGAATCCATTTATTAACATGTAGGCAGACCATTTTGTTACTGAGATATAAGAATAAGCACTGGGTGAGCAGTAGACCAATAAGAATTTGGGTATTAACAGGAGGATCCAAAGGATCTATACGAGTTCATTTTTCCACTTAGATGACCAAGACATGTCTGTAAAGCTAGTTAACCCTTATCTAGGAATAATTTTCCAACAGAAAAAAACAACACACCAGTTTTTAGATACAGCTGAGAAGTTTTCCCTGCCATTAGACAACTCTTCACAGCCACCTTCCATTTGGAGTCAATTCCCAGATCAGAATTGGGATAAGATGCACGTCCTCTGTTCTTTTTCTGACAGCAAGTAGACATTAGGCACAAAAGGAGGTACTTATTTCAAATAATAGTTATAAATCTCTGAAAAAGTAAAGTAAAAAAAATTAAAGCATATAACTTCCCACCTACAAATAGGAAAAAATGTTGCCATACACAAAGCAATAAAAGGAATGAAACTTGGAAAAATACAGATAAAGTCAAAATGGATTTGAACTAAGATTATGTGAAACTTTATCTTTCTCCATAAATTTTGTAGAAGTATATTTTGTGAGGAAAAAATTCATGCAGAGTATTTAGAGGGAAAATTTACCATGAAGAACAAAAAAAATCACTATTTTCCTTTCTGGTAGTTAAAAATTTTAGTTTTCTACATATGGAGTGGTGGGGGGGGGAAAGCTTCCAAGATTTACATTTCCTAAGTATTTGAAATTAAATTTGGTTTGATATGTGAGAGTTTTAAGGAGTGCTGGAGTTAAAAAAACCCCCTAGTTACTGAAAAACAACGGTTACAGTTTACACAGCAGCTGTCACTTCACATGGTACACAGGCCCCACTTTCACAGCATAATGACCCGTGATAATAACCATGTAAAATGGAAAATCTTAGAAGCTTTCTGATATAAACTTCCCAGACTGCTGTTTTCTGAAGAGGAGGAAATAGTTCCACTTGACCTTTCAATCACTTATACAATACTGCACTTGGATCTTTCCAGGGTCTGCATTCCTTCATTATAGGACATGATATAGCAAACATGAAAGAAAAACTAAAACATATATGTATGTTAACATAAAGAGAGCTTATTCAAATATATATCTCAAGATTTGCTTTTCTATCGCCCTTGATTGAAAACTGAAAAAGCAGCAGATTAAAATCTATTATGATACTAAATTAGTTACTCGTAGAGAGGCATGAACAAGACTAATTTTTGGTAATAGACAGAGATTATTAAAAAGAAGCTTTTAATTTTTAATTAAATAATTAAAGAAATTCTGGTCCTTACACACATACTTGTAATGATCAGTAAAGTTCTCCTGCATGCAAGGTTGTATGTTACCAAGATGTTCAGAACTGACAATCGAAATAAAGGAAAATGATGGCACAATGGCATCATGAAAGCTACTTAACCTTTGGGCAAGTACTAGGGTAGATATGTATGATTTGTCATTACTTAATTACTTCTGAGAGCTGTAAGTTGCATATCTATAAATGGTAATATGATACAGCCCCTTTATACCAATAATTGTTAAAAAATTTGTTGGGCTCCAGGAACACAGATTATGTTCTTGCAGTCCTCAGCATGGAATGGTGGTAGATTTCCTCACCAAGAAAAAAAACAAATAAAAATCATACATGAAAGAGACACAGAGCCCTTTTACTGTAGTTAATCTTGACCACCCAGGGGCTATGAAATGCTTTGCAAGACATAACAGCATCATATAAAAGAAAAGGAATAGATCTTTGAAAGTCAAAAAATGAAGACCATAAGAAAGCACACAGAGAGGTAACTTGTACAGATTCTGATGATGGGGTACAACCAAAAACCAGTGCCAAGCAAGTGGAATCTCCCAGTTTAAAAAAAAAAAAGGAAGACAAAAAACTAAACATATATGAGTTTTTGGGAAAATTAGCTCAAAGCTAAGAATGAAAACAGAGAACTTACAGGAGAAAAGAGGCAAATGGGAGAAAAAACAGTATAAAATAGGTACTTTTCTTTTTACAAGGCTTCTCTTTCTATGTCACCTTTAACTTCTTTCTTTTTATCATAATGTTTTTTCTTTTTTATCAGCTTGAATAACTGACTCTATCAAGTTTCCACCTGTCCATCAATGTTTCAAATCAGTAGCTATTATATTTTGTTCAAATATTAATCAGGACAGAATCCTTCCACCTCTGATGAAGGAAAGCTGAGCGAAGCACAAAGCTCGAATATTTCATGCTTCTTCACAGGCCCTGCTTAGTCATTCAAAACATAAGGCTGACCTTGCAGAATCAGAGTGGTTTGGGTTAGAAGAAACCTTTAAAGGTCAACACCCCCGCAATGATTAGGGACAACTTCAACTAGATCTGGCTGCTCAGAGCCTGGTCCAACCTAAGCTCGAATGTTTACAGCGATGGAGCATCTACCACCTCTCTAGGCCACGTGTTCTGGTGTTTCACCACCCTCACTGTGGTGCTGTCCTCTCTTTCACTGTTAAATGTCCTGAGGTCTGTACATTGTAGGACAAATATGGAAGAATCACACTGCTAAAACTAGCTCCAAAAAGAAATGTGAGTTCTGAGAGTTGCAATGTGGTGTTTAAATTGTATCTTAAATCCAAAACAAAGAATGTCAAAGTCTTTGTCCAGCTGCTGAATTCTAAGGTCATTAAATCCATGCTTAAAGTTAACTGGAGTACATTTCTGCATCTTAACATGTCTGGAATAGCTACACATGAGCCCAGCTTGGTCCTGGTACTCTGGTGGATTGGCTCCAGACAGTGTCCAGACACCCACTTAGCCTCTTCCTCACTCCCTTTTCCTAGAAGATGGAGGGAAAAATACAACAAAGGTGAAAAAATCTCATGGACCAAGAGAATGACAGATAAATAGGAAAAGTAAATGCTGCAAGTGCAACCAAAGCAAAAAGAGAAATTCATCCACCACTTCCCATCATTGGCCAGATGTCCAGACATTCCTTGGAAAGAAGGGCCTCAACATATGCAACTATTACTTGGGAGATAGATGCTGTACTTCTGAATGTTGTGCCTTTCTCCTCCTTTTCCTCAGATTTTACTGGTGAGCACAATGTCAAATGGTGTGGAATATATTCTTAGTCACTTGGGGTTGGCTGTGTTCCCTCGCAGACTCTTGCCCACCCCCAGCTTCTTGAGTTCAGTGGGCAAGCGAGGAGAGATAGATCTGGCAATTTGAGAGCTCTTTACAGGGACAGGAAAACACTGCTCTGTTACCAGCATTGTTTAAGCCACAAATACAAAACACAGCATTATATGGACTGCTCTGAATAAAATTAATGTCATTACTTTATTCCAGCCAGACCCAGTACAGAGGTTTGAAACCACAACCCACAGTAACTCAGTCCACAGACAAAGTTCTGCTTCATCTTACAATGTTTTAGGCATGGCTAATAACGGTGATGAGGTGCAGCATTTAACACATCAGGCTTAGTCATGAGGAAGAATCTAATGTTTTAAAAGCATGAAATAAAATAGGGCATCTTCAAATTCATGCTCTAATTACCCAGTGCAATTGGAATGGTGTAGGGCAATTCCTTAAAGATGCTCTCTGCTTTGGTCCAATTGTTTAGACAGCCAAGATCTTTCTCTGTCCTGTGCACAATACCCTACAGCCTGACACTTTTATGAGGATATATGACCTTTATTAAGCAGCAGAGAAAGGAATTGAATCTGTGTCTCCTGCTTTGTGTGTATACTGGAAGATACTATCCTTGCTTGCATATGAAATATGCACTGAATTGACAATGGAGGGTAAAAAACAAATTCCAGGACATTAATTTTTAACCAGGAAAAAAGCCCTAAAATGGTGCATAGAAATACATAATATGTGGAAGCTATACTCTTCATTTTAGTTTTTGGCTCTTTAATTTTACAAAGTATATTTTGTTGGGCTTCAGATGAAAGGAGAATGGGGGATTTTTTTGAAAGATATTTGGTAAAATTTGCATTTTCATTCTTTCCATCATCCGCAAGTGAAAAAAACCAACCGAAAAAATAACAGGCCCCCATTTCTTTTGTAAGATTAAAGATTTAAAAGTACCATTTTTCAAGCGCTTTCTATTCAGGTGTTTTGGTTATTTTTTAAGCCAAATTGACTGCTTCATTCAGATTTGAAAAAAGAATGATGAGAATGGACTGATTTGAAATAATGTCTAAAGATTAGAAGCTAAGGGAACATTATTCACATAATGCTGCATAAAAGTGGGACTGAAAGCTCTTTATATTTGGTTGTCTCCTATTTTTAGCATCTGTATCTATCCTAACCTAGTCATTAAAACACATTAAATTGCATTAAAATGTAAAAGATGGAGAGCGGAAACTAGATGTAAGCATTTTTATTGGTTCAGTTGAGTTTATTTTATAAAAATAGAAATTAAAATCATAGAAACTTTTGAATTAATTAATAAGACAACAAAGTTCTGAAAAGAAAAACACCAGAGAAAATCAGCTTCTAAATTCGACAGTCTATACTAACATGTATATGAACTTCACTATTGGCAAAATATTTTGATTCAAATAAAACAGTGCTGTCCTTAACCACTTCTCTGGGTTTTGAAACCTGTAAGAATCATCATGGGTCGTGCAAATTATTTCCTGACTGGTCCTAATAAGTTTAGAATGTATAATCCTCTTTTTAGACAAAGAAACTTCTGAATTGCATAGGCATACAACATAGGTAGAAAACAGGATACATTGAAAAAGCAACCTGTTTTGAACAAAGAGCATGTTTTCATCCTGCTAGATGGGAGTACAAAAAAAGCAATTTGATCATGGAGAAAAAAAAAAGAAGACACTTTTTTATATATTTCATGTTGTGCTTCTTGCAACAATAGTGATTGTTACAAAAAGGTTTATATAATTACGACACTCTGCTTGCCGGAATTACATAAATGTATAGTTATACTCAAATTTGTATGCCTATTTACTATACTTGTACATGGTTCCGTGAAAATTTTGCATGCGAATTAGACATGCAGGAATATTTACCATTCTGAAAATCTATTCTCAGCTGCCATTGTATAAAATTAGATTGTTAGGATGCAAAAATACCAGTGTGTGTACAGCCTGCAGTGACAAAATTAGATACATATCTGGTTGTGGCAACTGCTAGTCACTATATTTAAATGCTGAGGTTAATCCCTTTTTTTCTTGAGGCGACATGCATTGTAGGCTGCTTGAAAAAAGATTTAAATACTGTATTTATTTGCTGTTTGCCAACACAATAACATTTAGGCTATACATTCTTTTAAATGTGGATTTCAGTAGCTTGGAAGTGGTAAATATGACTAGCACTTGAAGAAGTATGGTAGTGCTGAAAACAACTATCTCTCTCTCCTCTGACCTCTCTCTTGGTAAACTCTTTCACCACCCAGCTGTGGTAGAATTAGTTGTGCCTGCAAGACTGTAGACAACTTTAGGGGGAGTCACAGTGTACCATGATCTGAATCACTGTTTTCTTAAAACCTGACCTATGATTATGGTGAAGTGCCACCTCCCACCCAGCGGTCCTGGCTTGACTGTACAGCTGGGCAGGGTGCAGCCTTCTAGAACACTTGTGTTAGGAATACCTTGACTCCTTCAACCCCCCTCTTCAGGCCACTGTCTGGGAATTCATCACAACTCCTGCTAACCTCTGTGTTTACCAGATTGGTTTGAATATGTTCTCCTTACTGCAAGTTTAATTTCCACGGATCAAGAGCTTTAGTTCAGGCACAGACCTCAGGCAGCAGCAAATCTTGTCACTGGCATTTCGGCAGGGTAGGATGAGAATAAAAACTGCATTAGTCATAGCAGCATTTCAGGTGAAATGGGGTCTGGATAAAGTCAAACCTGCTGTCTTCTGTAAAGCTGCTATTTTGGTGTATAAATGTATGGGATGGACAGAAAGCTAAGGGAAAAAACAATCCCACTATATTTTTGTTTGGAATTCCATTTGTGGTAACTTATCATAATATTATGAATAGAATAATGACATGGCTAAATGCAATGTCATAATACAAAGGGCTAGCAAAATCCATTTTAACAGTTTGAAGAAATTGCTGTAATGTCTCATATAAAAAAATCGCTTGAAGTGTATCTGTGAGCAGCCAATCCTGGCTCAGCCTGACAAAATTCAGAGTATTATGGCAGGAAATATGAAGAAGATGCCTAGTGGTTGCCAGAGTTTAACAAGCAGTGTGCCTTTTTTTTTCTATATTTAATACTTAATAAGAATTAAAAAATAGCTCCAATGGTGGGAAGAGCAGAGCTAATTAGGAAAGAGTAGTTGTTATTGGTTCTACAGCACTTAGGAACTGAGAATCTATACAAATTGTTTTGCATGAGATGCTAAAGGGTTTGCTTTAAAAAAAAAATCTATGTGATATAATGCTTACAATACTTTTTCTATCTTTATATGCAGTTTCCACATATTTTCTCTCATTTGCATTTGTTACGTTGTGCCATAAACAAGGCAAAAAAGGGATGGATAAGGTTACAATTTTTATGTAAAACATCTGAATGTATCTAAGCACTGGAACAGGCTGCCCAGGGAAGTGCTTCTGTCACCACCCCAAGAGGAATTTAAAAGATGTGTAGATGCAGCATCTAGGGACATAGTTTAGTGGGGCACTTGGTAGTGCTGGGTTAATGGTTGGACTTAATGAGCTTAAAGGTCTTTTCCAACCTAAACAAATCTGTGATTCTGATCCTGATTCTTCCAGCTCCTTATTGTCTGAAGTCTGTGTTACTTTTTTTGGCAGAGACTTGATTCTGTATAAAGATTTTTCTTCTTTGACTCAGTCAAAACATCACCTAAGATCCTGTTGGTAGATCTATGCCAACATGATGGACTTCTGGGTCTGGAAATATGACCTAGTGCTTTTGCCCTTTCATTCTTTGTAGGGATTGTATTTACTATGTCAGGAGGATTCTAACTTTCTCTTTTTTTTTTTTTTTTTCCCCACTTTTGCATCTATCTGACTTAATAAAATCACAGAACTCTTAAGTGGCCACATGGCAACAGAAAGTAAGACTGTACAGCACTGGAAATGGCACAGTCTCTCTATGTAGGCATGGGGAAGCACCCAAACAGAAGACAAACCAGTGGAGTTGCTGTCCTTCCACATATTTTTGGGAGGCAACTGGAGACTTAGCTGTTTTGCTGAAGATAGCTCTAAGCCTTTATACAGGATACTGAATTGCCCTAGAGGGAAAAAGAGTCCTCTTGCATCATCTTATAGGAACCCACAGTTTGGCTTGTAAGCAAAATTATGCAAATGTTTCAAACAAAGTCTACTAATTGGTAGCAAATGTTACTTTATCCTGGGGCAAGTTCTAGTATTTGCTAGTCTTTGTTTTCAGATGAATCTCTCATGATATTATAACCTTAGGGGTTTGAAGCAGTCATATTTCATGCAGCTTTAGATTTCAGTTCTTGAACTATTTTGGGTTTTAGGCAATAAAGAGTAATACACCAAATCATCAATAATAGCAAGTCTCTGAAAGGGAAAACAAGAGGCAGATAGATGGCACAAACATTGAAAGTAGAACTGTTATGGCCAGATTTTTCTAAAAGTAATTATTTGAGGAAATGTTTCTGGGTTTTTTTGGGTTTTGGTGTTATTCTTTTGGTTTGGTTTGGGTTTTTTTAAAATAAACAGGCCCCTATTCCTAGGCTTTATGCCCACCATTTTGCACAAAAGTGGGATTATAAATCCAATTAAGTATCTTTAGTATACAGACTAAGGAAATTGTAGGGTGAATATTTCTTACGCCATAAAGAATTTTTGTCTCCTTTTCAATATTCTGCAGATATAAGTTCATTTGAGTTGCTCTCTTTGGTCCTTGTCTAGCATTATGTCTCCGATACAGTTTTTCACAGGTTGAAGTGTTTGTTTATAATTGGTGTTGGTGTCTCTCAAAATAAGAAAATTCTCCATTTCAGTTTAGCTGATTCTTAGACAATTAATATTTTTGCAGAGATAAATGGGGGGTGCCTATTGACTCCTCAGAACCGAGGCGGACTACATAAACAGTCTGTGGTGCATGTTTGGGCTGTTTTGAATTTGGCAAGAATCCCAACTCTTCAATTTCTGGAACTGACACATATCAAACTTGGAAAAAGATAAAAGTAAGTTTGAGTTCCAATAAAGAATAACAGAATCTTTATGCAACAACAAAATCTGTACTAGCATTACCTTTTAATTCTGACAATGTAATCATACTAAATAGTACTTTAAAACTGTTAGAGAGTGATAATGTGTAGCTCATGTAATAAAACTTTCATTTGAGGTTAGAGACATGAAACCACTACTTCCTTAAAATAAAGGTGAACTGTAAGAAATGTAAGAAATACAGGTCATCAAAAAGGAACGCTACTGTGCTTCTTTTGTTTTGAAGAGCTGGTCTTTAAAATAAACCATCTGTCATCACTCCCTTCACAAATTAACTGTAGGGCAGGCACTGCCAGCATCTCATCTAACCTGAACAAGTTGCTCTCCATAAATCCAATGTCACAATTTTTCTGCATGTCCTCTTTATACCTCTTGGTCAATGCAGCCAAGGCTTCTGTCAGTACTCATGTCATGTTTATGAATCCAGGTCCAGGGTTGTAAAAATTTCCCCAGAAAAACTAGGACCCACAGAGAAGCTGTTTCAGGACACTTGGGAAGATTTTGTTCAATTCATCTTATTACAATAAAACAATAAAATAAAAAACACCCAAAGATGTTATAAATCTCCCTTTGTATCATTCAGTGATGAAGCATTACTAAGGAAATCACTGTCAACAATGAAAATATATCTCAAAGATCTGGCAATTTAAGTTGGACAGGTATTAAAATGTGTGTGTGTGTGCGCGTGCGCGTGTGTGTGTATACATATTTATGGCCAAATGAGTAACCAATATTTTGTGGAAGACCTGAAACATACTCAGCAATGATATGAACAGTGCTGAACGACTCAATGACTTCTGCAGACCTGCATATTGGCTCTGAAAACAGCCTCTATGATGTTAAAGAGATGTCTGTAGCCAGAGATTTCCAATTCAAAGTTGTTACAGGCAAAGGATCACTAACTTCAAATTACTATGCTACAACTCAGAACCTATTCTGCATTCAGGTTTTTTCTACTCTTGCATCTTTGTGTGTGAAGTGACCTCTCGGAAAGATTTTACTGAAAAAAAAGTGTAGAAATCTACACATATAATACATGAGGAAAGTGTATTTTCCTGTTTAAAGGAATAAAACATCACTCTTGCAGACTTCTTCCCAGCAGAGAAACTCATTGCTGCTTACATTCTTGTTGTTGCAGTGCTGGTGAACTACTCCCAGTACCTGCAGAGAATATTTTCCTTAACTTCAGGAGCTTGTGAAACCTAGAAAGCAAGGACATTGATGGATGAAGGTCTTTTGGAGGCTTGACATTCAGTTTGTGAGAAGAAGTGGATAATGCAAGCAGACTGCTGCAAAGAAGGGCATGGGAAGAACCTCCTAGTTACAGTGCCAAGAGTTATTTTAGAGTTAGAAAGTTCATTCCAGAGTCCTAATCAGGGGTGAGAGTAGAAAATAATTGAAATGAGACCTTGTCAATTTTACCTGATACCTTTTTCTGGTCAAAACATGTAAAAATAATTTTTCATAAGTTAATTTCTTCTGCTTTCTTTGACTAATGTTATACAGATGTGCAGTTTTTGAGCAAAATGGAGCTCATAATTAGATAGACATAGAATTACATAATTGCTTTTATTCCAATGTTGTGTTTTTTTTCAGACAACAAGGACCCTGTTAAATTTTCATTTTTAGAAGCAAAATGTTTCCAGAAAGATTAAGGGAAATGCTTTTTGCTTCAATTCTTATTTGGAGAATAAAATAGGGTAAAGGTGACATTTGTAATTGGAATCTTTGCCAAGAACTTCCTTGGTCTTGTCACAGAAGAAATTATCGTGTCATGTCAGCCAGAGTACTGTGTACCATACCTTTATGTGTAGAAATTAGCCAGTTTCAGAGAGATGGTGTGATGTGAGGAACACTTGTATGAGTTCTGCCCAAGGTGAATGCTTAAATATTTTTTGAATAGAACATGGTGGTCATGTCTGGGTGTAAAGAAAGTACAGGAGAATACAGTTAATATCAGAAAATTAATTTTTCAGGCACTGTCACAGAATGATAGAATGCTAGAATCATAGAATAGCTTGGGTTGGAAGGGACCTTTAAGGGTCATGTAGTCCAAGCTCCCCTACAATGAGCAGGGAAGTGTTCAACCAGACCAAGTTGCTCAGAGCCCTGTCCAATATGACCTTGAATGTTTCCAAGGACAGAAATCTACCACCTCTCTGGGTAGGCTGTTCCACTGTTTTACCATACACAAAATAAAACATTTCTTCATTATATCTAGGCTCAATCCACTCAATACCCTTTGTTGCATTGCTACAGACACTACTGAAATGTCTGTCCCCATTTTTCTTACAGGCCTCCTTTAGGTACTGGAAGGCTCCTGTAAGATCTCCCCAGAGAATTCTCTTCTCCAAGCTCCCCCTTGAATTCTCTTCATGGCCTCCTCTGGACTCACTCCAAGAAGTTCATGTCCTTCCTTATGTTGAGGGCACCAGGGCTGGATGCAACACTCCTGTAGAGATCTCACCAGAGTGGAGCAGAGGAGGAGAATCATCTCCCCCGTGACACTCCTTTGGATGCAGCCCAGGGTTCTGGGCTGTGAGTGCTCATGGCTGGGGCACATCCAGCCTCTCACCCACCAGCACCCCCAAGGCCTTCTCCCCAGGGCTGCTCTCCATCTGTTTATCCCCCAGCCTGTGCTGGTACCAACGGTTGCCATAGGCCAGGTGCAGCACCTTGCACTTGATCTTGCAAAACCTCATGAGGTTCCCATAGACCTAAGTCTCAAGCTTTTCCATGTCCCTCTGGATGGCATTCCACCCCTGAGACATGTCAATCACACCACTCAGCTTGGTATCTTCTGCAAACTTCCTGAGTGTGCACTAAATCCTGCTGTCTCTCTAGCTCATCAATCAAGATATTAAACACTATGGGTCCCCATATGAACCCCTAAGAAACTCCATCTGGGCTTTCAGCCATTAACCACTACTCTCCTTTTTGCTTCACTGCCATTTGCACCCATAAGAAAGTCTGTGGGGCTAGATGTATAAATCAAATGTTGGATATCATTTATACCATTTCCATATTTTCCTACTGTATGTCCACAAAAGACAGTGTGTTTGGATTTGAATTAGTGGGAACAAAAAACCCCAAAACCTAACAACAACAAAAAAAGGACTGTTTACATAGTACCCTTAAGGGCAGACTGCAGGGAATAAACTATCAGGAGCTAATAAGAAGGGTGGTTGCCTTGTAGAAAATGAATATATGAAATTTATCCTGAACTTGGCAGGTACGTAATTATACATGGATATAAACCAATTCCACATGATTTGCTGCTGACATGGTAAGTTACTACATGTCAGATCAGATCTGACAATAATTGGTTTTTTGGACTTCAACATGGTAAGCAGTTTCAGAATTTTTTTTCATCACTTGTTTACAAGATATAAGCTGAAAATAATGCTCTTTTTAAATGTCTTTTTGAAAGCCATGTTCAATAGTTGTAAAACGTATAGTAAATAGGAGATAATTATTATTCTTTAGAGAATGGGGCTGCTAAGTAATGAGATAGGGAGCTTGTAACCACCTTGACAAGTCATCCTTAACCGTGTTAATTAATAGGGCGAATGCTGTGCCCATACAGATGAGAGACTCTGATATCCTAATGCTAAGAAGAAAGCATCAACTTAAGAAGTGACCTTTCTATCTTTGTATATGTATGCGGAGTCCTAAGTGATGTAAGAGCAAGATCCTGATAGTTATTAACCTTTGATCCAGGTGGAACCAACATAAACTATGAATTTAAAAACAGATTTAACCAAAGAACACCTGTGCACATAGAATAATGAAAAACTTTTAAACTCTTTTTCTCAAAAAAATGCTTCTTAAAGTACTTTTTCTTTTCCCTGAAAGGTGAAGATTACCTTTATCTATCTACTTGCTTCCTCTGTGAATTTCAAACATCAGCAAAGAAAAGATGGTTCTTTGCTTTGGCCACTTATCTAGTGAAGAGTACTGCAGCACAGAGAAATGTATTCACAACTATTTTAATCTTAAATAATGTTCTCTAGTAGGCTGACCTTCTTTGGATATCTTTTCAAAGAACACTCTTCCAGAGATCCTATCTGCAGGATGGAACTTCAAGAGTGACCAAGAAACCTGTGAAGGTTGGGCTGTCACATCTTTCTATCAACCAACAAGATAACCGGTGAAATCCAAAGATCAGAGATAGTGGTGAGAACAGGTGAAAGTTTTACTGTATGGCAAGGAGAAAAATGGAAGAAATAATCAACACAAATCAGATCTCTGATGTTCTCTGGAGGAATAGTCAGACATGGATTCTTTTGCAGCCCATCACTTGTTCCCAACACTGGGCCTCAAACATGGGCCTTTCATGCAGGCACAAACACCCATGTGCAACCCTCCGTGCCCTAAAACATTCAGTGACTCTCACTCTAGGTAGGTATTTATAGAGATATATACATTCTGGACCAAGACATACATGTACACGTGTTTATCACTTGTTTTAAGGGAAAAACAACACTCAGGTAAATGGGCCTAAAAGCAAATCTTTAAATGTAGGTTTCAAAGTTCAGACCTAAAGTTAGGGTCAACTGGGCTATTAGATTCACTTTCCTTTTTTGTAATATTTCAAAGATGAACTCCCATTAAAAACAGACACCATCTTCTTGCTGTTAAGTAACTGTTATGGGGAGAAATAAGGTAGAATTGGGTTGTGAGCTGTAAAACCTGCCTGCAGAGGCAGATAGCAGCACAAAGGAGCACATGGTGGCACAGAGAGACTTGTCTCCTCCAGATCCTGGGGGAGGACGTGTCACAGGGCAGAGCCCTACGGAGAGGAGCCTGCCGGGAGCTGATGGACGGGTGGACAGTGAGTGACCACCCCATAGAAAGAAGTGTGTTGCTGATGTGGTAACACGGGATAGGTCACACCCTATAAGGAAGTACTGTGCCTTAGAAAAGTGTATAAAACCAGCTAATTCCTTTGAATAAACGATTCAGATTCCCTGCTGGTCTGGGTCCATGATTCAATCGCTGACAAACGGTGTCCCTGTGTGAGGAATTTATTACACACCTAATTGTGCGTCCATCAGTGAGCCCATGGGATTTGAAGTGATGCTGAAAGTAGCAGGAAAGCTGGCCAGCGATTAATCCCTGCAAGTTGTAGGTGAGCTACAGGGAATGATGGGGGATGGTGTATCCCCAGAACAGAACACCACAGAGATGTTAAAATGGATTTTAAAGAAACACAGCAGGAAAGTTCAGTCTACAGATTTGAATAGACTCTTGTTCTGGACAAAGAACTGTGACTCAACTTTAGAGAGTACCAGTATTTTTGATCCTCAGACATGGGACGCTTTAGATGCATTGTGGGACCGAGTTACATGTGGTGACACAGTGCTGACAGAGCTTTTGTGTCCGTGGAGGGCTGTGTGTAAGGAGCTCATGGCACATGTGGCACCCAGAGACCAGACAAAGAAAGCTGCTTGTGTCACTGCAGCAGCTGTGCCGAGCCCTTCTGCACCGGCAGCGAGCGACCGTAAGTCTGTTGGGTTTGTAAGAAGAGAACCAGAAAATGGCCCCTCGTCCCATGACCCATTTGACCCTGGAGGGGAAACAGATGGTATCGTAGAAGAGCTCGCGCTGCCCTGCGCCATGCGGCATGAGCTGGAGCCAGGTCTTGGCGAGTGGCTGGAGCCGGGGGGTTCTGTCCTGGTAGCATGTTTCCTCTCTGTTTGCCCGCTGCGAGAGTGCAGCAGCAGTGGGCGAGCATGCGGGGCTACGGTGGTGTGGCGCTAGCGAGAGCACCGCCCTGGTGAGCCCATGGTGGAGCCAGAAAGCGGTGGTGAGCACATGGCAGAGCTGTGGCAGCACCTGGCGGCCGCCCCCATGCCATGGGCGGGCGAGATCAGCGGCGCTGGGAGGGAAGCTGATCCTGTGCTGAAGAAAAGGACTGAGTGGACCGATGGCCCCTTCCTTGGGGGAGGGAGGGCTGCAGCATTTGCACCAGCTTGTGCAGAAGTGGCTGCGGACTAAGTATGTTGTTCCTGCAGCTGGTCCATAGAACTCTTCTGTTTTTATTATTCAAAATGTTGCCACAATTCTAGACCCTATCTCAAAGATTGCTTTTTTACCACACCACCTTGTGACCCCCCTGCATTGTTCTGTTTTCTTTTTGTGATGGATAATAATTATAATTTGTAAGCTATTTTTTTAAGCAAGAATTAGGCTTGTTACTTTTTGAAACCTTTTGAAACCACTTAGAGAGTTAATGTTATTATAATTGTAATTTTCCAAGGCCTGGTTTTATGTATATTCTGTAAAACGGTGAAGTATTTAAGCATTTGATGATATTACCTTGCTTATTTTTACTCAGGGTGCACTTGTTGTTGTATTAGATGTATTATTTTACTGTGTATAGTAAGAAAACTGCATGTTATGTTCCACATTTTCCTGAATTTATTAAGTTGAAAGATGTTCATGTTACATATTGTTAGAACAGAAAATGGGGGGTGCAGGGTGGGTTGTGCCCCCTGTGAAAGACTGCAAAGAAGTTTATATGTTCTTAATGTTTTAATTGCATTCAGAATGGTCACAAGATATTAATAGAATTTTTAGGCAATTTTGTAAGTATTTTAGAGAAACCCTCCCAGTCAAAGCTTAAGGCTCTGGCCAAGCCCTAACCCTGGCTGACTAGGGAATTATACCATCAGACTCAGGTGTTTCTGCTCTAAAAGTGTAATCAAGTCACTTGGACTTGCTAATTTGATCTTAGAAAAGCTGGACCCTCTTTCAAAATAAACTTGAAAGTCTTGCCTAAGAAAGACTTTCTAAGTCCTCACTGTGAAACAGGACCCCCCAGCCACTGCAGAGTCTGAGTGATGGTAAAAGTTTAAGACAACTTTAAGTTGTTTCTCAAAGTTCTATCTGTTTAATCACTGTCTTATTCTTATTTGTATAAAAGAGAAAAGGGGGAATTATGGGGAATTATAAGGTTGAATTGGGTTGTGAGCTGTAAAACCTGCCTGCAGAGGCAGATAGCAGCACAAAGGAGCACATGGTGGCACAGAGAGGCTTGTCTCCTCCAGACCCTGGGGGAGGAGGTGTCACAGGGCAGAGCCCTACGGAGAGGAGCCTGCCGGGAGCTGATGGATGGGTGGACAGGGAGTGAGCATCCATAGGAGGACACTGAGAAAGTGTGTTGCTGATGTGGCAACACCCTATAAGGAAATACTGTGCCTTAGAAAAGTGTATAAAACCAACTCACTCCTTTGAATAAATGATTCAGATTCCCTGCCGGTCTGGGTCCGTGCCTCAATCGCTGACAACTCTAAGTCCAAATATTGGAAAATTTCTGATGTATTGAGAAATGGGATCTTGTTTTGTATCCTCAAAATAGCAGTGAATCTCCAACTGCTTTCAGGTTGCCATCTCATTCGGCAAATTTGCTTTCAGTTTCTGTGCAATTTAAATGGTGAAGTATACGAGTAGAATGCTTTGCAAACACTTGATCACATCTTGCATCAGAAAAGTGAGTGGTGAAATTAAAATTTTGCTGCCATAGTCAGAGGAAGAGGTGTTTTCCATTCTTCTTGCCATAAAGAGATATTGTTGAGGTAGGGAGCTGCAAAACACGCTGGTGTGTCTGTATGGGTGTTGGGCTGACCTGTGAGTCAGAAAATGTGTGGAAACTTGATGGCAGTCCTCTCACTCACTGATGAACTGTGCAGTCCTGGAGTGCAAGGGGCCTCCGTGTAGCCTTCCAGGCTTGTAAGAGGTGTTTCTTTGTGTACTGCCTGCTTCCTTGCCCACTCCCTGTACAGAACTGATGGACCCTTCTGAGGTGATACCACGTATTTGGCTCTTAGACTTGGCTATGAAGAGGAAGGAGCAGTGACTTGGGCTCCAACTAGCATGTTTTGTGGAGTAGAGGTGCAAGGTGTGTTCTTCCAGCTTGTCTGATAGTAAACGCTGGGCAACTGAAAATATCTTTTTCGTCCTGAACCTCCTGTCTGATTCTCATTTTAACTGTTGAGCTCTGCATCTGTCAGAACAAGCACTGAAGCAAGCTCAACTGAAGCAAGTAAGGATGCAACCATGAAGCTTTTAGTACAGTGCTTGTGCCTGACTTATGTTGTTTAGCTAATTGAAGAAATGCTCTGGGATGTAGGACAGAACTATGACCTGACTATTGCTGCGTAACATCTCTGTTTGGAGATTGACAGATGCCTCCTTGGTATGGCAGAACTGGCTCCACAGATTGCTGATTGTGCTCCCTGGACTACAGTGCAGGAAGCATTGTTATATCTCATCAGTCAGTAGCCTTTAATTACTCTTTTTTCTCTTGTGCCTGTTCAACTCCAGCTGACATGTGGGGACTCTACATGCTAAATCCTGGTCCCTAGTATCAGTTTATGAAACTAGAGATATTTTTATTTACTTATCATTAAAAAGAATCATTGCAGTGTTTTAAGACTTTTGTTTTGTATGCTATTATTTCTAGGTATGTGAGTGATAGCTACATGGAAAATATAATTGTTTTCTACCTGTGCTCAAAGCAAAAACTGACTGATGTAGACTAGTTCCATCTTTGTATTTTTCAATCTGTATCTTTACATGGGTAGAACTGGCTTATGGTTAAAGGACTGGTTTGAGAATCAGTGTTTAAATATCCACTTGAGCTTCATATTTCCCATGTAATCTTAAGCAATTTGCACAGTAAGTTGCAGAAACAGCAGATGTAGAAGAGGTGAACTTTGAAGTTCCTATCATGAAGGTCTGCAGTGAAGCACTAAAGCTCTCTGTAGAAAAATGCCAAGTGTATTAGGCATACTCCAATGGATTTTGAAATAACCTGCTAAGCAAATTCAGAGCTGTTGGCATTTTTCTGACTGAAGACAGCCAACAGGAAAAGTGTGGAGCAACGGAGTGTTATAGATCTTTATCTATTCCACATCAAGAACCTGAAATCCTTTTCATGTTCAAACTTGCATTCAAAAACCCAATGGTCTGAAAAGAGGGGATATGTTCTTTTCTATTATATGATAGGCTTGCATTACAGAGCTCAGGAAATTAGTTATTTTCCAGATATGGGATTTAAAGCCTCTCTAGAGAGAGAGTGCAATAGCCCCAGATGCTGTCCGCATCACTTGCTGAAGATAAGGAACTGTGCTCAAAGTGCAAAAGGGGGACTTTCTGTGAAAGAGGGACCTGGCTTTCAGCAAAAGACGAAAATTATGTGTTTGTACGCTGACACTGTTTTGCAAGTGATTTTATATTACCTTTAAATGCAGTGCTCCTCACTATTAGAAATTGAGCATCATCAACACTTTCCATTGCCACCCTTTCACTGATCTGTTTCTAAAGGAAGACATAGCTGGTAAGGGGTTTGTCCCTGACATGTCAAGGGTTCAGCAAAGGCAGATTTATGAATAAGGATGATTCTTGAGTGTGAAATAAATTCAGAACTGTCCTCACCTGTGAGACATGCAGACTTACAGATTGGATAAATGTGCTGCGGAGATTTCAATGTTGAAAAGAAGGAGACTGTTCAACTTAGCTGAAAAAAACTTTGAGGATTATCTTGCTTCTAGATACTTAATTGCTGCCAAAATTGTTCTTTTAAGTTCTCAGCTACCTGATGGATATTATCCTCTAGATTATGAATAACAAAAAAACATAGAACATGAACACAAATATATCTATGATTAAAATATATTTTTTAAAACTTGTACTTCACATGTGTATGTACTTATCAAGAGGTTAGAACTGGCAGAAAAATTTGTGCTCAAGATCCATTTTTGGCTTTAAACAATGATTTATTTATTGTAGTGACAGTAGCAAAAATACAGCCTCACTGGGTAAAGAGGTCATCATGTTAATGTCATCACTGTCATCATCAATAATAAAAATAATAAAGTGTTACTGCATTAGCAGAACCTTAAATACTCTCTATATTTTCCTTGCATTAAAATAGCTAATAAAAGTCAAGATCCTGATTTTATTGCAGTCTGCCTTGCTAATGCTCCTACACTGTGTACCTAAAGTAGGTATTGTACTATTTGTTACTTATTAGGTCCTAAGAGGAATTTGCATTTTTCAAGAGCAAACCTCAAAGCACCATATAATAATTAGCTCCCTGTAATTGATTTTGAAATATATTGAAAACATAAACCCTTCACCTTGTGTTCATTTGATAGTCTTTTGCCCTGAATGATGCTTGCTGGTACTGGCAGCTGCCCAAGTACATTTGCATTTATTGTGGCATCAGTTAGTGTGGTATCCTTTATAATATTAATCCCTTTTGCACTATATGCAATAATAAAAATTGGAATCACAAGAATGTTGTTATACATAAAGTATCACTAACCAGCCTGAGCAGTGGTATAAACTGGATGGGTATTTTATTTGTTCAGTTTGAATTTTATTCAGAAAGGTTGAAGTGCCCCCTCAGTCAGTTTGCAGATGACATCATGTTGGTCAGGAGTGTTGATCTTCTGGAGGGTAGGAAGGCTCTGCAGAGGGATCTGGACAGGCTGGATTGATGGGCTGAGACCAATTAGATGAGGTTCAACAAAGCCAAGTGCCAGGTCCTGCTCCTGGGTCGCAACAACCCCAAGCAGCTTTACAGGCTGGGAGCAGAGTGGCAGGAAAGTTTTTTTGTGGAAAAGGATCAGGCGATTCTGGTCAACAGCAGCTGAACAAGAGCCAGGTGTGCCCAGGTGGTCTGGAAGGCCAATGTCATCCTGTATCATCAATAGTGTGGCCAGCAAGACCAGGGCAGTGATTGTCTCTCTGTACTCAGCAGTGGTGAGGCCACTCCTTGAGTGCTGCATCCAGTTCTAGGCCCCTCACTACAAGAAAGACATTGAGGTGCTGGAGCGTGTCCAGAGAAGGGAGAGAGAACTGGGGAAGAGTCTAGGGGGTAAGTCTTATGAGGAGCAGCTGAGGAAGTTGGGGTTGTTTAGCCCAGAGAAAAGGAGGCTCAGGGGAGACCTCATCACTGTATAACCACCTGAAAGAACAGTGTAGCCAGGTGAGGGTCAGTCTCTTCTCACAGGCAACCAATGACAGGACAAAAGGATACAGTCTAAACCTGCACCAGGGGAGGTTCAGGTTGGACTTTGGGAATATTTTTTCTCAGAAAGGGTGAGTGGGCATTGGAACAGGCTGCCCAAGGATGTGGTGGAATCACAATCTCTGAAGGTGTTTAAGGAAAGACTGGATGGGGCACTTAGTACCATTGTCTAGCTGACAAGGTGGTGTTTGGTCAAAGGTTAGACCCTATGATCTCAGAGGTCTTTTCCAGCTTAACTCATTCTGTGATTCTGTGATCTCTGACAATGGGCTCAGCTGTAGCAAACTTCAAAATTAACTTGCTTTTGGGTCATTTAGACCTTCATTATTGTTTTCTCATGCTCTTTTGCTTAAGCGCTAGGTGCAGCTGAAAGCAAATGGAATGACCTTTGAAGCAGTACAGCTGCAGAGTTAGTAATATTCCAGCAATCTTCTGTTTCATTCAAAGATCAGTAAGTTGCTGACTTCAACAGCAGTTACTCTCTTCTAAAAAAGGAAATTTTAAATTTCCCTTCTTTAATTTTTTGGCTTTTAATATATACTTAAAATGCAATGTTTTGTTTATAACAAGGTCTTAGGGAGCTCAAGGGTATCTCAAAATACCACTAAAAATATAGAAGTTCTAAGTAATTAAACCAAAACACAATTAACATTTTTTCTCAGGTACACTGAGTCACATCCTGTTCAGACTATCTGAGTTAACAATGTTTTGATGAAAATTAATCAAGACAAATAAATAAAACACACTAATTCATGAAACCACAAAATCATATACCATCAAGGAGTCTGGGTTTCCTCTTTTTCAGTTTCATTTGTTAATTACAGTGTATGGACTGCCATATGAGCAAAACAATTTCTGAAATATATAGATACATAGAAACATAATTTTGTTGCTATCCTAGAGCTGTGCAAAGTCAGTCAGAACGTAACTTGCCAACATCCACAGGGGGAGGTTAGGATGTTCCCAAGTTGTTAAGACTCAGTGGGTTAATGCATCCACGCAAAAGTTGCTATCTCTGCTGACAAAAAATTTACTGCTTTTTTTTCATATTTTGAAGTAATATTCTTAAACCAATGGCTTATTTATTTTTTTTCCCAAAGAGAAGCTAAACATGGAATGGCAAAGGCGAGAGGGAAAGCTAGGACTACTTCAGTTTTCCTGGAAGTGCTTGAAACAATCTATAAGAGAGAAGAGACTAAGCTTACATTAATTTTTTTTCTTCAGTTGTATGAATAAATCCAAGTGCTAGCTGAAAAACCTTTTATTCTGACAAACTGAAAGAGTCACGAACTGATTACAGTGAGTACTTTCACCCTGAAATAGCAACACTATCTTCTAAAGTTTTTCCTACTTGTCACATAATGACTTGTCTTTTTAAGACCCATAGGCTTAATTCATGGATCAGAACTACTTTGGAAGTGAATAGCAGATACTTAACAAAAGCCTTGGTTATTATTGGAGACAAGCTGTCTAGTGGTCTTCTAGTGTATGTTTGGAGTGCAAATAGGCATTCCTACTATGCGGACTATTATCCTGTCATCTTTTTCCCATGGATAATAAACTGTATCTTAAAGGAAGAGCCTACATTAAAGAATTATTTTTTTTCCTCGTGGCCAGCAGAATCAGCGTTGTTCTGTTTTATGCAGTCTTACGAAATTTATAGTTTTCATAGAAACCAACATTTCTGAGGTACTTGAGAAAGGAAAATCAGATATTTAATCATGTTTTCTGAACACTGTTAGGAGTTCAACTGGATCTAGGTTTGGCTGGCATGAAGTAAAATCTGCATACCAGGTCTGTAAATTACATAATTATATCCATTTAGTTCTCAGTAATGTTGCAAGTATGACCTTTTTTCCCTCACACTGAGATGCCTGCTACAACTGAAGAACTTAAGAGACCTATTGTTCCAAAGGTCAAGTAAATCTACAGGTAATATTTAGTTCTCTGCAAAACCTGGATTAGCAGAAGTAGAGAAAATGAACAGCAAGAAGTCTTGGGCTTGTTTTCGGAATGTTTAAAAATGTTTGTGCTTCTTTTCTCCATTGTTTGGAATAGTCCACATATGAGTTTATTATTAAAAAAATCTGTGGGTCGTTACTAAGCAAGGGACAGAATTAATATACCAGTGTGGAAGATAAAATATATTTAAAGAAACAATTGCCTTTTTCCTAAACCCCCATCATACTGGTCTTTGTTTTGGGTTGGGCAATTCTAAAATTCAATTAGAATATTTATGGGCCTCCAGAATTAGTAGCTCAGTTCCTTTCCATTTCAAAAAAGATTTGTAAAGATACTTTTTCTGATTAAAAGGGAGATGTTGAAACATTATAGGAAAGACTGTCTTCGAATATTTTTTCAAACACATTGAAAATGTTAGGCATGTGGGGTTTTTTGGAGGGGAGTATTTGTTTGTTTCTTTATTTGTTTATTTGTTGTTTTTCTTAATTAATCCTCTCTGATTTTGAAATTCAGTAGATGTTTGTATGATACTCATATAACATTTTGTCTCCTCAGTGGCTGGTAGACACTGGATGTCTATGCTGTACAAAAACTACTTATCACATCTGAATGTCAGTCCCTCTGACAAACAGTTAGTTTTGCTGTCTAAAATGAGAGATATACCTTGGTTTTGCACAACAAGAATTTCCTCTTTCCTTGAGCATGATCTAACATGGTAGGTATATGCTTCTCTAAAAGTTGAGATGGCACAAGAGTCTCTATCTAAGCATTTTTTTTGAAACATGTAGAGACTTTGTATTTCTTAGAATGGAGTTTCAACAAGAAAAGGAGCTGATTTATGTGCCTTTTCTTATATTACCTTTTGTACAAGTTGACAAAGTATAGGTTTTCAAAACTCAGAAGCAAATTCTTCAGTATGTAATACTGTATGACTCAGAAAAACTTCTGTGTATTTGCAAAAACAAAAATCCAAGATTGCACATTTGTTTCTGTGTGGTCAGAAGTTGAATTCTGACCTTTCAGAAGACAGGAATGCTTACTATGTCTTTAGGCAAAGAGAACTTTTCCCAGGGATTGGGATAGGGAGAATCATAGAATCATGGCATGGTTTGGGTTTCAAGGGACTTTAAAGATCATCTAGTTCCAATCTCAGTGCCATGGACACAGACATCTTTTACTAGAGCAGGTTTCTCAGTGCCCCCAAGCCTGACCTGGAACATTTCCAGGGACAGGGCATCCACAGCTTTTCCAGGCAACCACTTCCATTGCCTCGCCACTCTCACAGTAAAGAATTGCTTTCTGATTTCTAACCTAAACCTATTATTTTTCTGTTTGAATCCATTCCATCTTGTCCTGTCACTACAGGCTCTTGTGAGCCTGCATCTTTCTCTGCATCTTTCTTGTAGGCTCCCTTCAGGTACTGGAAGGCCACAATTAGGTCACCCCAAAATCTTCTCTTAAAGGATGACCAATCCCAATTGTCTCAGACTTTCCTCATAGGAGAGGTGCTCCATCCCTCTAATCAACTTGGTTGCCCTCCTCTGGACTCACTCCTACAGGTCCCCGTCCTTCCTGTGCTGGGACCCCAGAGCTGGATGCAGTGTTCCAGGTGGGGTCTCACCAGAGCAGAGCAGAGGGGCAGAATCCCCTCCCTCCCCTGCTGCCCACGCTGCTTTGGATGCAGCCCAGGACACGTTTGGCTCTCTGGGCTGTGAGTGCCCATGGCTGGGTCATGTCCAGCCTCTCACCCACCAGCACCCCCAAGTCCTTCTCCCCAGGGCTGCTCTCCATCTGTTCATCCCCAGCCTGTGTTGGTACTGGAGGTTGTTCTGACCCAGGTGCAGCACCTTGAACTTGGTCTTATTAAACCCCATGAGATTCCCATAGACCTGTTTGTCAAGCTTTCCACGTCCCTCTGGATGGCATCCCATCCTTCAGGTGTGTCAACTGCATCACTCAGCTTGTGTTTTCTGAAGAGCTGTTGAGGGTGCACTTGATCCTGATGTCTGTGTCATTTCTGGAGATATTGAGTAACACTGGTTCCAGTACAGGCCCCTGAGGGACCCCACTTGTCATTGATGTCCATTGGGACTCTTAGCCATTGACACTACTCCCTGGACACAACTGTACAACCAATTCCTTTTCCATCAGTATACCCATCAAATTCACCTCTCCCCAGTTTAGAGAGAAGGCTGTTGTGGGGAATTGTGACAAAGGCTTTACAGAAGTCCAGATAAATGATATCTGTAGCCCTTTTCTTGTCTGCTGACATAGTCACCACATCAGTGTAGCTAGTATAAGTATGTTTTCTTGTTTGACTCTGTAAGTAAGCAAGGCCAGAAGGGCTTGCTTACTTACACTGCTGTGCATAATCTTTATAGCAGTATTTAGACAACTACAACAGGGAACATGGTAAAATAACCTAGGAAATGAAATGTCGGCAATCTGATTATTCTTTCATTCTAGGCAGAGGAAAGTTTATGATGGTAAACATATTTAGTAGAGAAAAATCACTCAGTCTAAAATAATTTCTTTTAAAGGAGAGCTTCAGCCTAAATTGTTGAAAACATTAGTGTACAGCTTACTTGAAAAAATGTATTTTAAAATAGAGACATTAAAATTATGTAGAGTAACTGACTAACTGAAAACTTTGGATTTTTTACTGTGTTGCTGGCCAGAAGGTTGACATAACAGAACATGTATAATGAAAGAATGCAGCAAAGGATCACAAGAAGGTGTGTGTTTAGGACAAGAAAATGGAAATCAATGTTTGTACATTTATATTGCAGGCATTTTGACTTGTTTATCTGCTTTATTATTTACTGTGATGGACCGTAGGATAGTAGAGCCCTTGTATTGAAACCTGACCTTTAACAAAGTGGTAGAAATGTGACTTTGGTAGAAACAGCTAAACAAATAAATAGAGAAATGTACATACCCTTGTGCCCATAGCTCTCAATACTGCTGGAATGAAATTACAGCCACACTGGAGTGCGAGACAAGAAGCATCTCTCCATAACAACAGAAAAGAGCTCTTGTAGGAGAAATTGCAGGCTGCTTGATATAAAAAAAAAAAAAGAAAAGAAAAGAAAAAGGGAGACCAGATGGTTATTATAGTTTTGCTGAGCCTACAGATACTTAACACTTTCAGCAATGTATTTGGACTATGGGTATACACAACATCTTTTAGCTCCTGGTGTATCATCTGGTAGTATGTGCCAGGCATACCTGCACCAGGTGGCCTCAAAGCTGTCACCAAATTGTTCCTTACAGTTGTCTTCCTTTTCCAGTCAATCTTCTTATTAACAAGAAACAAACAAACAAACAAACAAAGAAATTCCAAGTACTCATGGAGGTTAGTGTCTACGTAATGTCTCAATTTTTTTTTTGCAACTTTAAAATTTTGTCCACTGTTTGATTTTCTAGAACCTAGCTGCACATTTTTATAATAGAGAAGAGACAACTTTTTATACAGTATTTAGCTAGCTAGAAATGCCATTAAATAACTGGCCTTCTCAGAACTCATAAATTTCCCATACTTACTGATATACTAATAAAATGGCAGTGTTTAAAATAAATTATGATCATTATTTATTGTATGTCTCAAAAAATCTCTCAAAAATGTGTTTTTATCAAAACCAGCAATTTTGCAGACTTTGCAAAGTTTTGTTTAATTTTATGATAAGAAAAACTGTTCAACTGGAGAAAGCAGTTTGAAATGCCAGAATCCCTCACCAGATTTCTGAAGTGAGTCCCAGCCCTTCAGAGGTGTTTGACATGTTCTGGTTCTGAAGGTACATATTCTCACAGTCTGGGGACGAAAGGGATTCATCATTTCCATGAAAATATCTCAGAAAAAATTTTCAAAATGCTTTCTGAGACAGAAGTCACTTATTTACACTTCAGTGCTTTAAGTAGGCTAACAAGGTTCTGTAGAGTTTCAAGTGGATGGGACATAAGAAATGGTATCTCTGATACCAGTGATACAGCAGGGAAGAAAGCAAAAAATACTTTAATGTTTGACATATAACAACATATTGTCTTTCTTTAGCCAAGCATTTTTCTGCATATTCAGTTCTTGAAACACTATCAAACCAGGGCTTCATCTTTTAAAACCACAATATGATGTAGCACTAGTGGAGAGAGTATTTTATAGCATAATTGCATGAAAATACACTAAAATGAGATTGAATTTAAGATTTAATGTCTGTAAGAATTTGAAAATGTGTAGATAATTTGTGAAATGTCTTATTTCTTTTTGTCATTTTTGTCAGCAGATGATTCTTTGCTTGCTCTATAACTCTTCTTTCAGACTGTAACAGAAGTGGTGCATTGGCATGGGGCTAAAATGGAACGCTTGGGCAAATTCAGCTTATTGCAATATACTTTGAACATCAGTGTCAACTGTCACATTCACATTCCTGGTCAATCCTCAGAATTTAACAGAATACTTCAGATTCCCTGTGTTTGTACACTAATATTGACATAAGATTTCTTAAGAAACTCTGGCTATTACATTTTGTATCTGATTTCCCAGGCAGAGCTGCAGCCTGAAATTTTGGTTCTGTTTAGATTCATCAGTGTAGCTTATTGATGGCTGCTAGTTATGCATTCAGTACATTTAAATTTAGTTTAATTGCAGGGAATCTGTATTTTCCTTATATCATACTTCTACAGTACTAGTGAGAAAGGGATGTTTCTGGAATTGCTGACGAACATCCCTATTTGTATACACATAGGTGAACCTTGCATCAGACTTAACATGCAAGCTGTAAGGATTTCTTTCACTATGCTTTGAGAGGCTGAGGACTGAGAATCAACTTTTAAATTTTTTTTTTCTTTAATCGAGAAAGCATTAAAATAAAAAATAACAAAATCCAAACCAAGACCCAAAACCACAACTCAGCACAATGATGTATCAGACTAACTTTTAAATTTAGTTGTTAATTTGTTTACTTGTTTTAAATAAAGGGGCATGTCTACCTGTGCTTGGATGGGTGCATGTTGAATATGACATACCAAGAGAACATCCTGCAAGTTGGTACCATTTGTGCATGACAAATTATGTACCAGTTGGCTTTTTTTGTGGAAGACATGTGGCTTCATTAAAGGAGCTAGTGTGCATTTATCTGGAACAAAACAGCCATGTGGCTTTCAGCTCTGGGTGTTACCATGCTGGTGTTTGCCTGTACCTGTGTACCTGTACCTACATGAAACACAAACATATGAAGAAAACTTTCAATCCTGTTCTTGAGAGACACTTAATGAATGCCCCCCTCATATTTACATGAGCCCTAAGGCAAGGGACATGACTGCTCCTGAGGGATATTTCAGTCTGGTTCGAGCCAATTATTTTTTCAAATTGCTTTCTGTCAGTTTTTATGATGTCTGCATTTTCTGTGATTCAGAAACTATCCAGGCTCACAATATATAAACTATTCACTGCATTCCTTCATGAAAGAAAAAACCATAGGACTGAAAACAAATGATTTATAAAATGGATTTTTAAAAAAATTAAATATCTGGAATCAGACCCACTTATTCTCCCCGAAAAATGATTTCATAATAGACCCCTAGGCTTAACTTCAAGTATGATTCAAATGTTTTAATACAAAAAACATTAAAATATTCTTATGTGACAGAACAGAGACACTTGGGCACGTCTGCTAATTGAGATTTCATCATATAGTTTGCTATGTATAAAGTGAGACAGTAACTTTGTTGTAGAAATCCTGAGAATATGTAGGATTTAATTAATAAACTTTTGTCCTTTCAATAAAATATTTTTCCTCTCGCATTTTTTAGCTAAACCCCCTCCCTCTGTATGTATATGCAAGTGGGGATTTTTATGACATTATTTTTTATTAAGACCTCTTATGTAGCATTGCTTTAATTATATAAAATAATCATGTCTAAAGAACATATTTATCTGTGTGCAGTTTCTAAAATACGTCTCTAAGATTAGCTGGTTTTCCCACCTGCTGTTCAAGTGACTGCAAAAGATCAAGAGCTATGTAATCTGGAGAGTTCATGGAAATTAAGGAATAAAAAATTCTGAAAAGGGCAAACACAATCTGCTTAAACGCGTACTTCACTTTCTGTTTCTAAAATTAGATAGACACAGTAAAAGAAAAAAAAGGGGAAAAAAAAGGCAAAGGATCTGGCCAAAAGTGAATAAAAAAAGCCAGCAAGAGAAATCTCTCTACTGTCATACCTGTTGCTTTAACTCTGATACTCTCATTATAGAGTTAGTTGAGCCCCTTTCCAAAGTATTGAAGGTAACATTCATTAGAAGTTTCAAAGCCACAGGCATCTGGCACCATGTTCTGAATTGCAGTGGTATAAACTGACAAAACTTTGTTGGCTATAAAGACTCTGTTCTTCTGGAATAAATCTCTACAATACATCTGAAAATGTAACATTATAAAACATTAGGGAATCAATTTCTTGTCCCTAAATGATGAGCTTTCACAGTGGAAAGATTTTAATTTGATGTTGTTAAACTGAATCGGGATTGAAGTGGTTTATTGATTTATTAATGACATGTAATTAACTGGCAATCGATGAGCTATAGAGATATCAGTGTCAGTGATGCAAATCATAAACCATACATTGTGACCCCTTCAGAAAATGCTGATAAACATCCCCAGTCTCTGAGCACCCCTCTGTCACTAATCCCAGGAAGTGCAATACCCTGCAGCCCCTCTGGAGAAGCCCCCAGGTGATGGAGGCTCGTCCCTCCTGAGATCCCCGGCTGCAGACCCCCCTGGGGTGGAGCTGCCCTGAGAGCTCCCAGCCAGCACCCCAGCACGGGTCCTTCTTCCTGCCCCCGCACCTGGACCAGGCAGACAGGAGGAGAGGCTGCTCGTGGCACCCCTGGGAGGGCAGAGGCCAGGACACCCCTGGGTGACTTGTGTGGTGTCAAACTGAGCTCTGATGGCATCTGCTCCTGCAGCACCATCCCTGCTGCCACTGCTGCCCTCGTGCTTCTCCTAGACCTCTCTTTAGGCTCACTCTTTTACTGCAAAAGGCTCTTTGTAGTTTTTCCACGACCACTTAATATGCTGATTTTTGGCCACTTCAGTTGCCATGCTTTGGGCAAATACCCTCTCAAATGGTTTCAGGTGCATCATTAATAAACACTGGTATGTGTAGGTTCCAAGTTGACCTCATGTTGTTATGCAGCCTAGTTTTCTGGAGGAGGGCCTGAGAAGAACCCTCACAACAGCTAGTTTTGTCTAAGGCAAGTTAGGAAGAGAAAAGTATATGCAATGACTAATTATCTACACTTCAGATTTGAAACTGGTGGAGAATGATTGCTGTGGTAAAACATAAGATCTCAAAAAAAATGAAAAACAGGTAAGAGAAGAAAATCAACCTGACTATACTATGCTTTCAACTGCTCATTTTTATTTCCTAAAGTAGATTAATACCTACCCTTCCGAATGAATTAACTGCTTTCTGATGCCATTCTGTGAAACAGGTCACACAGTGGAGAGTTCTCTTCCTAAAGGCATTATGTTTGAACTTACCTCTGAACAGACATAAAGAAATTCTGTCAGTCAGCCATGTTATGAACTCTTGCTGTTCCGGTTCCTCTTTAATATTCAGGATCTTCTCTGCAGCTCATATCAATGCAAATCCTTCCAGTGACTTTGTTACTCAACAATCTCCTTTTAAACATCCACCAGGGAAGAAAATGTTTGTGTTCTGTTCGTTTGTTTATTTTTAAGTCACACTTTCTTATTTTTTTGTCTTGAAACATATAAAGGAACTTCTTTTCCAGCTTAAGGTATAAGTAATTTGTTCAGTCACATCCTCTTGGTTTTTGTGTGCAGAAGGAAGCAAAGCAATTAACCTCTTTTATTATATTATCAATGTATTTGCATTATCCTTCCTTGGGTAACAGTCCGTATAAATTAATACTGATATTTATTATTCTAATTTAAAGGTTATGGTGTTCTTCTACTTAGAAAATGAAAGTGTTAACTTCTTTCATTCTCTCCTTTACTGGCATAAGGATGTATCAGTGATTAAAGTGACTTTAGGTACAAAGTTAATGTGAGCTTTTAAAACTGTATAAAAATTCCTTTGTAGCTTACTGTGAGACTCAGGTTTGCACAAGAAATATAACTAAAGAATCACTGATAGTGTGAGACAGTAAAATTCTTTAGGTAGCAAGTGTTTCTAGATGGCTTATTTTATAAGATTTGCCAGCCTGTATTCCAACAGGATGCCATCAAGGTGGAAATGAAAATCACTGAACACTAAGTCACTGAATTTCCCTCAATGTGTCAAAATTACAAAACCAGCTTCTGCTATATGAGTCTGATCTACTGTGAAAATGTACAAATTATTCAGTTGCTCCAGAAATGCCTCATTTATTACCCATGTTGAGAAATTCAAATGGGTGAATCATGAGTTTGACTTCTCCACTTTTCCCTGAATCTGATTACAAGTCTCTCTGTGTCATGTTTTCATGTAGTTTAAAAAGGTATAAGATACATTTCATTTTGAAGTAACTCTAATTCTGCCTGGGTTCCATCAGTTATGCTAGAAAGGGATTCAGGAGGCTCAGAGTATTTTTGGCATACAAGGAAGGAAATCTGATGAGCTGAGAGAGAGTCTGCTCTGGTCAATAGCTCACCACACTGGGGGAGGCAGACTGGTATAGGAAGCATACCCCGACAGCTGTGCTGAAGTGCACAGAATGAGATTCTAAACTTACCATGATTGATTTCTTTTAAAATTTAAAGGTATTAGTTAGGGTCAAGGAACTATGATGTTGAGGGAAAGTTTTTGTTTTCCTTGACTCTACATGTGGCAGCTAGTCAGAATATTCATTGTGATGACCACTACCTATTTGTGTTGTTATTGGTACTTTAGGAAAGAAAAATACAGTAAGGTCAAAGATGAGATCTTGCTTAGTAAGATGCAACATTAAAAAGATCAGTATATGTAGCTAAAATAAATGTACTGAAGATTTTCATTTTTAGAAGCTTGATGATATGTGGTTTGAACTTTTTAATCTCTGTATTCTAGTTGACAGCGAAAGTAAAAAAAAATTGTGGAAATGGAAATGCAGAGCTTTAAGCAGCCCTCATCAAGTACTGCACTATGAGAATAGATGAGTATCATATAATTACAGTAAAATACAAAATCAAAAGCAAAACTTGCTTGCTGACATGGTTTATTTGAATGACTATTGCCTGAAGACTACCTACAGGTATGAAAAAGGTTGTTCTGAAGAGTGGAAAACAAGTTAAGTTAAACTGCACATACAAACCACTCTTTGCATCAGGTGTACAGGCATTTGCAAAAGTGACTTCCCTGCAGTTGTCAGCCTACTCAGGATTTTAGATCTTTACTGGAGTAGTCAAAAGGAAAATTGAAGGGAAAGACATTATGCTTTTGTTAAGAAGAAAGTTGATTCTAGAGAAAGTTTGTTTTTTTGAAGAACAGACAAAGAGGAACCAGCAGCTGGTTAGATTAAGAGGGGATTAATTAAAGAATTTGAGAAAAAGGCAATGCTTCCTTACTTTTCACTACAGGTTAGAGTTAGGTTATTAAACACCTCTGTAGAAGATGAGATCTGGGAAAAATATTCATTTCTTTCAGTTGAAAATTGAGCTGTGACTGTCTGAGCCTGTTTAAACACTCCATGAGGATTTTATGATGTAAATTTTAGCAAAGAGAAGGATGAGCCAAGGCTTAGAACTTGCTTATTTTCTCTTCACCTGAGGAGTGAATCCTGTGGAGGAGCAGAAGGACAGAAGAAAATTGGAGTGAAGCTTATGGGAAGAAATAGATAGGATTGGGTAGATAGAGGTATACAAGGAAACATCTGAGATTGATCGATCGATGGATTTGTGTGTGTGTGTGTGTGTGTGTGTGCCTGTAGGTGTACCTTCAAACAGAGACAGTCCTCCATGTTTTGTGTTTATACTTTTGTGGGAAAGGGGGAGAAATTTAAATAAAGTGAAAAATAATAATCCCAGGTCTGCTTGGATATCTGTGAACCACATTTTAATCAAATTTGTGTTCTCTTCTGGTTTTTCTCTCTTGGAAAAGTCCTATCACCCTCTAGAGAAGTAAGGATTTTAGGAGAAGAAAGACAATGTGATGACAACCCATGTTTATTGAGAGATAATTAGATTACTAGATTTTATTCTTTCAGGCTTTTTTTCAAGCATGACATGAAAAGATCAAATTCTTTCTGTATCAGATCATTTCTGTGCTAGGTTTTTAGGAAATGGTTTGAACTGGGGATACTACAGAGATCTTCTCAGAGAAATATTTAGATTTCTGATGCTCTGCTACCTCCTGAGTGCCCACATTACTGCCTAGACTTTGTCTCCTATAAAGCACTATGTGTGCTTGGCCAGATGAAAGACTGTTATAAAGGATGATAAATGCCATTTAGAAAAAGAAGCTTTTCATAATTGAGGGTGGAGGCATGCTGTGCCTCCTTTTGGTAATTCCTATGAGACAGTGAGGCATTTCAGGAGAAGGTGTATAAATATAGAACTGGCCTGGGGCAAGCAGGCGCACGCAAAAACCCACACTATCTCAAAGCTGCCAGACACCGTTAGTGGATCAGCTTTCCCCTGAAAGGAAGGAAAGCCTTAGTCCACAGACTTATGTAAAGCAAAATTAACATTTATGGGGCTGATCCAAAGTCCTTTAAAGCTGAAGAGGATTTTTCGTCTGTAGACCTCAGTGAGATACAGATTGGGCTTTCTATATGAGTGTTTAAGCAGTGCTTTTTAACTCATGGAAGTTAAATCCCTAATTAACCCATACCTTTTTTATCCCAATTATTTTATTAGCCACTCACATTCTTGTCCTTTCTTCCCTCATTCACCTTTTTATTTGGGTAATTAAAGTTCTGCTTTGGCATTAAAATGAAATTGAGAATGATAAAATTCACTGTAATCAAGACACAGGTTGACAGGTAGGCCAAGACCATACCATCTCTTGTAACATTTGAAGTTTTTTCATGGTGATTTAAGAAAGGCTGTATTCTAATTTGCCCAGAGAGTTGCTGAGATATTAAATAGTATCTAAAAATGCCCAAAAGCTAAACTTCTTACAAATTTTTCTCAGTGTCATGATCCTGTTGACTGATAAAAAATTGTATGTCACAACATAAAACATACTTCAGCTTTTTAGATTTCTTATTCCATCTTATGGAAATATTGCTGTTTCTGAAACCCTTTTTTTGCTTTTGTAAAGGAAAGCTGTCTGCTAGGATATCAGCTCAAGAGCTCTAGGCAGAAAAACTGGGTGAGTAAAAGCTTAACATCGCATGGTATATCAATAGGTCATGGCAAATAGAAATATGGGGCACTTTGCTGCCAAGTGTTATTTATAATTGCTCTGATGGAGGAAATAACACTTCAAATTAATAGAATGAGAGAAACATTGGATATGGGGCAGCTGTTTAATATGTTTCAACTGTAATTTCTTGGCAAAATATACTGAGTGTCATCTGAAAGAACTTTTTACGGCCTGCTACTGAGACTTGTTGGTACATTGGAGCATGAACAATTTAACTTCAGCAAATAGAACCCATCTTGCTAACCTCTCCTTGCGAACCTTGTGCTTTGTGTCAACTCTATGACATGGTGTGTTAGCATGAAGGAATTTTCTGCTTAGAAAAATATACATATAGAGTTGTAACCAGACAGCCAGATTGGAGGAGGGTTACAGAAAACAGCAGGAAAAAAAAAAATGCTGCCCAATGACACATTAAGACTCAAGGGCAAAACATTTAACTACGCAAGGTGAAGGAGACCTAATAAGGTAATAGAGTCAAGCATTTTCATAACTCCTTTCTTTTTAACTTTTGCCTCTGCCAGCCATTCACCTGAGTTCTACTGAGAACCCAAATATGCAGTCATCTTTATCTTGTCTTCTAAATCAACAATATATGAGTTTCTTCTTGTTTTCTTTGCAACCAGATGATAATTGTGAGAAAAATCAGTTATTTTTTTCTTTCCAACATACACAACAATATGTGTGTCTCAATATTCGACATTTGCTCTTTAAATGTTGTCCTTTTCCCTCATAATTTCTGGATTGTATTTTGCTGTAGTTTCCTGAGGACAATAAATTCTTGAGTAACATATATATGAACAGGACTGACGCAGCTTTACTAGCAGAGATTCAGCAACCTGTCTCATGCCAGCTGCACTGATGTTGCCACCAGCACTGAATAAATGTTGTAGTTTGTGGTTATACTAGAACACAAACTTACTGATCATGCTATGTGTTTTCCCCTCTTTATTTCTCCTGGGCTTGACTTACACAGTTTAAAATGTATTTCTTAGACCGAATTCATTTGGGTATTTCTCTTGAAATAGGAAGCTGGTATTTTCTGCTGGGAGCTATGCTAACTGAAAAAAGTGTTTCTGAAATGTCATTTAAGCAGGGGGGTTCTGCTGTGAGTTTCCCTTTCCCTTGAAGGAAAAATAGTACATCACAGTATTGCCTCAGGAACAACCTGGAGATTTACTAAATCACAAAGGAAATGCATCAAACTTGTTGGTTTCCCATTTTTTTTCTGACATGTAAGAGAGAGAAAGAGAAAATTCATGTGCCTGTCCTTCACTGGCTGAAAAATAACATCCTAGTTCTTCTGCCTTAGTGCTTCTGTATAACAAGCTGAAGATTGGGTCGAGGTTTGCCAGTACTTGCTTCAACATACCTGTTCCCTGCTTGCAAATCAGCAGGAGAAAGAGCAGCTGCACATGCGAAAGATGGGCAAGATTTTTTCTGGTAGTAGAAAATATTGATTTTATGGCTAACTGCCTTCACAGCAACAGTGCTTAGTGCTACTGTGATAGCTCCGTGGAGTGGATTGAGGGCCTGAGTACTGCCTCGTGGGACTCGGAAAGAGTCTGCAGCTATCAATATTTCTTTGAGCCTAAACACACTGTTATTGCCCTGTAGATGCCCCTTGAACTTATTTATATCTCCTCAGGAATTGCCATGAGTGTTTTGACTTCAGGTACAAGTGTCTTTCACAGATGTAAATGATTTGCCTGGAGGCTGAACTCATGCTCTGGCACAAGAGGTATTGACGTCGGAAGGATCAGGGACAGGGCTCTCACCCATGCAGTCCCAGTTTTCCACTCCATGTTTCAGCAGTTAGTCATATAAAAAAAAATAGAAAACAGAAGGAATTTTTATTTTACTTTTTATTTCTATTGCTACCAGCATGCACCCCACATCTAAGAAGGCAAAAGCATGTTTCTACTGGTGAAACTTGAAGAAGCTTTCAGGGTTGGCTGAAAATGCTCCATAGAGCTCTCAGCAAAATAAAGGAGGCAAAATCTCCTATTACCTCAGATCTCTTGTGCTCTGAGGTAGGCAGGGACTCTATATATGTCTTTGCCTGAGTTAAAGCAGCTTCCAGTAGGTTTAGCTTGAATGTTACCTGCAAGACTTATTATTTTCCAACCCAGATATCAGAGGCCAAATTGATATACACCTCACAAGAGGTAGATACTTCTTGAATATTGATTTGCATATTTGATAGTACTGATACAAGATTCTAAGGCCAACAAGACTTTAGGGCATGGGCATTTTGACTTTCAAGCAGTAGTGATCAGACACTCTGACCACCCCCATGGTCCAGCCCTTTGCACTGAGGTTCTTCATCCCTTAACAGAAACCTCAGCACAGGATGACGCTAGACGGAAAGGCAGTTTTGTCACCTCATTTGGGCATGACCTGTGGATGTTACTCCAACAACACCCTGAAATTGCTAATGCCTTGCTGTCTTCAGTTCTTATTTGAGGTGGGAATAATCTTCTGTGCTATTTAAACCTGGCTGCACTGTGCATTGAGAGTAAGGAAAAGCTTCCCATCATATGTATGCTGAATAATGCTAGGATCAGTTAGACACTCCAGAAGGTAGTGCTAGCAGAGTACAGATAAAGTGCCTATCCCTATAATTCATAACTTGCAAAGCATGGTAAAATATAATTACTAATGCAGCTAACAGTCTTTACAAGTCCTTTCCAAAAGTGGCAGGGGTTTTTGTTTAGCTTTCTGGTCTCTTTGAAGTCTTGGGACAAAATTAAAACCTTACTAAGTGGATGAAATAAAGGATTATATTAATTTAAAAACAAACATCCCAAATCCCAAAAATCCAGTAAACATGCCAGTAATAGAAGTCATCTGTTAATAGAAAAAAGATATCTATCTACCTATCGTTTTACTTTAACTTCTCAGTTTGTTGGAGAATTTTTTTGGCATATATTCCTGTCCATATGTGCACTTGTTTACTATACCATTTACAAAGTCCTTAGCATACAGATGGTACAAAATAAAGTGAATAAAAATTAATAGATTCCTATTACTTTATTTTCTTTAATTCTACTTTTATTACAAAATCCATTTTGTTTCTGTCTAGAAATAGTTTAGACATCAGAAGAATGCTTAGCAACTATTAAATGTAGATTGCAGCCTGAGTGCTAAAGTAAAGTAAGTCTATATAATTTAATAGCTTTTCAATTTAATGAAAATTCGTTGCCAGATTGTTTAATCAAGAATTTGTCATTGTCTGTGCAAATAATTTCATGTGAAACTGTCAACAGTTTCTCACAGATTTCTCAGTAGAAAACCTAAAGAAAAGCTTCAATAAAGCACAGCCTTTGCAATATCAGGAGTTCATTTCAGAAAAGTGTCAGCCCATTTGATGTAATTTTACAAGGGATGGATCGTTACATTTCAGGTGAAGTTAATGACACATGCAGCAGAAGCATTCTGCAGGTATTAAGTATATCTGACAGAAAATACAAATCTAGTTTCAGACAACACAACTGTAATTTGAAGCTTATTGTGAGAGTGTTTGCAGCTGTGAGCTCTTTATAAAGGGTGATTGTTATGTTCCTCAACAATCTTAGTCATACCATTAAGATGTCCATCAAACTTGTGAAGCAGAAAGCCAGCAAATGTTTAAATTACAGGCCTTTGGTAATTTACATTGACCTCTTAAGCATCAGGTGAATTATTAAGTAAAAAGCATAAATTGCTGCACCCTTAAAACCTTTGATGACCAGGCCAGATATGCGTTCTCAGAGAGTGGTTCAGTTGCAAACAAAATATAATAAACAAGACAGCTGAGAGTACCCATCGTTAAGAAAAAAATCAACACTGATCAAAAAACCAATGCAGTGTTGTAGTGGGGGTTCCTACAACACGTATATACAGTGAGGCCCGTGGAAAAGAAATATAAGGACCAATTCTTGGTAGATATTTCAGAGAGATGTTTATTTTCAGCCGCATGGCCGGTGACTTCTGAAGAACTGTGGCAATCATGGGACCAGAGGGTCCTTGCTGGGCAGGGGAACACAAAACAACCAATGGGGAAGGAGGCTGACCAGGGGCTAGGGAAACCCCATGCCTCCCTCCCAGTGCCCCTCTCCCAGGACCCCATGCCAGGGGGGAGGAACCCCAAGAGTGCAGTGCTTTGTGCTGGCCTCTTCACATTGAGAACTTACTTTCAGTGTGGTAGCAAGTAGGTGCAAGCACAAGAATGCAGAATATCTATGAAGACTAAGAAAGATCAAATGAGGGTAAAAGAAATACCATATACAAAGTTGGAATATGATGAACTGAGAAGGAAATGTCAAAAACATTATAATCTAAAGCTCCAGATATCGCCCAAGAGTTAAAAATGTTTTCTTATGCTCTTGTGCTTCACCTAGAGGCCTTAGAAGTTTTCACTGCTGTCCCTATTTTGTATTAATAACTATAAAAGTGTGGATACAAAAATGCTGCTAGCAAGGATTTTCTTGCTGTTTTCTAAGCCTGTGAGAGACTTTTCTCTCTTACAGAAGAGGTAGCAGAGTTATGTAAACAACCACACATCTGAACAACCACCTGCAACCTTGAAAAGTCTTGTTTATGGTACAGTAGAAAAATATTTTGACAATGGATGTTTTAGGATTTTAGCCAATCACCCCAGAGGGTGGCTGATCCTTTGTCCAATTAGACTATGAAGAAAAAAGTCTATAAAAGAGTTTGTAAAATAATTAAATAAATCAATCTGCTGCACAATTCCTGCCTGCTGGATCTTCTCTCCTCCTCCCTACAGCTGCGGGACACGGTGATATACCCTAGGGCGTAGGACTGCGGTAATATAAAAGTACTACCAATATGGTTCAAAGAGAATAATCAGGATGTCTTTAACAGCTCCTAAGCATTGCCCAATATTGGTCTCAAAACCCCAAACCCAGAGCTAGATGGTAGTTTACTTCTTAATAAAGGAAGCTATTGTTAACAATCTAACCTGTGAGATAGCAGTTACCTCTTCTTTAACTGGACTCGTGCATTATAAGCATTCGAAAGGATTTCCATTTTTGAAAGAATGTCTCAAAGGGACAATGGATGCCCTTACTTCTAAGTTTAGTAAAAGGCCTTTTCATGAATCCTGCAGAAATGGCAGCCAATAAAAGGATGTGTCCTTTCTTCCAAACATACCTGAGAACAGGAACATGAATCATATATGGAAGCTCTGTGAACAGTCAATTTTTTAAAAAATAAATTTGAAGAATACTGTAATTAAAAGAAATGTGAAGAATACTGTCATTGCAAACATTTACAAACTGTTTCCAAACCTTAAATTTAGATTTGGATTTGGTAAACATTTATTGTGTTATTTAAGGTATATGTATTCTGAACTGTGAACCAGTCCAGTAAGTATACCATAACCTGTATCTAGAGGACATTCTCAGGTTCCTATCTGTATTGCATCTATTTGTAACTGACACTCGCATTGGATTTTTACATTGGTAGTTTGGAACAAAGATCAACATGAAATGTCAAGGTTTTAGCTGAAATTTAAGTCCCTGCTTCTCATAGTTTAATAAAAGGCAATTACTTATTTAAAGTTAAATGCAAAGATTAAGAGTTTCTAGGTCCTGCTGTGGGTTTATCAAATTTGCAAAACATCATACAGTGCAAATTTCTC
>NW_008239759.1:2174916-2175498 GCF_000691975.1 Corvus brachyrhynchos
ATTCCTGCATATACACGTATCTGCCAACAGTGATTGGAAAAGACTGTTTTGCCTTATTACTTTGGATGAGGTGCATGACGCTCCTTTTCTTGTCTGTTTATGGGCTGAAATGTACATATGCTTTCCCCTTCAAGTTCTGTGAGCACATCAAACCAGAACAATACATAGAAAATGCTGAAGGCTTGCACATTATGTATGCATGCTTTCCTGCAAGTCTTAGAATTATAGTTGCTGTGGTTTTTTCTGCTTTCAACACATACTGAATGAGAGCTTTGAGATGAAGTTTGAAAAACTGAAATGAACAGAGCTGTCATCTATTTCTCTACATGCTGGTATTTAGCCTCAGGCTGTATCACACTCGGTGTAGACTTTTAAAGAAAGGTTTTAAGGGGGAAGAAGAAAGCTTTCTTACCTGCCTTTGCTGCTGCCAGGTTCAATGCAAATCAAATATGGTTCAGCCAACTGAATTTGCACTAGTTATATTGTTTGTTATTCTTCTTTCTCATTCTCTTGGGATGTGCTACTAAAGACTAACACTTGTGGGTTTTTTGATATTTTTGCCTTTGTAACTTCTTTTTGTTT
>NW_008239759.1:2175539-2179512 GCF_000691975.1 Corvus brachyrhynchos
TAGGGAAACTGTTGCGTTGGGAAATGGAAATGGTTATTGATAACCTCTGCTTCAGACAAACTATTGCCCATTCCAAATGGTAGTCTCTCAGGCACAGCTTGTATTTTGTCATTGGTTTTCTCAGGTATCCCTGTCAAAACTGTAGGATAGACATGAAATAATACCTCATATGTTGACAATCAACACAGTGATCAGTGCTGTGCTGTAAAGGAGGTCTATGCTATGTTTTATGACATGAATAAAGCAAAAGCCTAGGCCTGCTGAAGACTAACAAAAATACATCTGCTAACGTTTCCTCAACAATTGTCTTTCCTGATTTCATTATTTATCTTTTGCAGATTCTAGAACTCTCACAGGCTGAGTGTGATGGTTTTGCCTTTTTAAGCAGAGGGAATGCAGATCGCCCACAAAACAGCACATTAATGGGAAACAGTGTTATATAGTGTACACTTCTCTTGTCTTTGTCCCAGGGTCTTGACAAGGCAACAGTTTTTGTAAGAACTCTGTGTCAGAACTGAAAAATTTGGAAAACATAGTAAAGAATAAAAGTTATCATTCCTTTTTTTTTTTTTTAAAGTGGGTGAGAAAATCCAGAGATTCTTTTTAATATTTTTTCCAAATATTTTTCCATTTTTCAAGGGATAAAGCTGAAAGGCTTATTTTTAAAATCCTTCCATAGAGGTAGATGAAATCTGGACAATTTGGTGAATTCTGGGGTGCAAAGGTATAGCTGGAACAGGCTAAGGTTAAAAGCCTTAGCAGAATGTTATATATTTGCTCTAAAAATCTACTTCACAGTTGTAAAGTAACACTGTAATAGATACACAGAACATTAAAGTACAACCTTAGAGCTCCCATGGTTATAGCAGGTTATTAAGGGACAGGTTTTAGTCAGCTGAGCCACATTTTTCAAGGAGATATTTCTGCTCTTTGGTGTCACGTATTTCCTCTCTGTGTGTGGCTTCTCTGCATATATGTGGCACTGAGCCTGGTTTTCCCCTATATTTGCTGCTCAATTTCCACACTGTGGCTACTCTGCATGTTATGTTCTCTGTAGGTTATTTACTTCTGCATGGAGAAATAAATGACAGGTCACTGTGTTTGTGTGCAGGAAAACCTTAAACTGAAGGAAATTACATGTATGAGACAGAATGGCAAACATGTTTCTGGATTTCAGAATGCATGACAGAACATATTCCTTGCTCATGCCCCGTAAAACACAATTAGTTTTCTCTGGCGTGTCTGGGACGGCTTTTGTTGTTTTAACTGCCCCAGCCCTGGGTCGGTCTGTGCCACGGTTCGCGAATCGACCAGGGACGAACCCGGGCTTCCCTGCACCCCCTCCGTTATCTGCTTCGCTTTTGCCGTATCTGCTGCTCTGGGTGTTTAGCATTTTGGGCAGCTCGTGATCTGTTACAAATAGCCTTCTGTTCCGTTTGAGTTTTAGCTCCCGCCGCCTGAGAGGGAAGCAGGCGGGGCCCCCTCTCCCTCCCGTGCAGGCAGGAGGGCCTGCGCGCAAGCCGCGTCGCTGTGAGAAGCTGCAGGCGTCTCGCTGCGCTGTTCCATCTGACTTTTGCATGCAATTACTTCATATACCACTCTGCAATTAGGAAGAAGCTTAGCAGCTGGACCATTTCCACGGGAGGCTGCTTATTAACTTGCTAAAAGCATCTCTCTGCGATTTTGACATAACATTTCCCATTATGACTCTAGGATTAATCCTGAAGCATAAAGTCCATACCTGACAGTGACGTCAGAAGTTTTCCTCAGTTTTTCTTTTTTTTTTCTTTTTTCCCCGGGGAATAGTCTTCTTCCTTTTCCCAGCTCGAAGCTGCTTTTTCTTCTTTTCTCGTTTTCTTCAGGGAGGTTCAAACTCTGAGTCCTCACACGGGTCACCAATTATTAGTTTTCTCTGTGTTTTCATTTTTGTCTCTCTGAATCGTGGGTTCTTTTACTCCGTTTGGATTGAAGGGCAGAGGACGCTAGATTGTTCTTCAGACTTAGACGTTTATTATTTTCTTATCTATAGCACAGCTGCACGGGATGTGCCTCCAAGGTAACACAGTGGAAAATGGCTCCGAGTTCTAACTTTCAAGTCTGTTTAAGGTCCAAATCACCCAATTATAAAACTTGTTTTTATTTATAATCCAATAACTATCTATTCATGGTCTGCAGTGTGGGTTTTTTAACCCAATAAAAGAACACTCAGATTTGTGAAGAAGAAGGAGAAGAAGAGCTAATCCCCACCCAAAATCCTCCATATTGTTACACATGTATATATAATATCCCAGAAACCTAAATTCTCTAAACCCAGAGTTCCAACACAACACATTTTGTAACACAAAATACATGTTTCCTTTTCCAAAGCATCTAAAACATGCCAAGGGTTATGAAGTTATAACTAATATTATTCTTCCTGAAGATTTTTGGGCATCTGTTTGAACTGAAATAAATTCAGAATGTATATTCCTTAAGGATAAGTAGACTTACTTTTGGTTTATATAAAAAGGTTCTTCTGAGAACAAAACTTTCAATAATAATTTCACTCAGACCTGTTTCTAACCTAAAATTTGGTTTAAAATGATTAACATAACTTGATTTCAAGTTGATTGCATGTGAACTGCATTTTTGCAAGTTGTTAATTTGCTTGGCTGAATTACTGAGGCTCTGAAACTAGTTTTGACTTCTGTCTACTATGGTTGGTGGAGGAAATACAAATACTATGATGTATGAGCTGTAAGGTATCTCCTTTGAGATCATGCAAGTTCGCTGCCATTTGAGAAGAGGGGAGATTTAATGAAAAATGTAAATCTAGATGTATTGAACTGATTTGCAATGCTTGGATAGTGGAGAATATTACAGGTTAGAATAACTTAAATGGCCTTTCTTGTCTTGGCAAAGAATTATATCTTTTGTCAAAACTAAATGGGCCTTGCTGTAGACCATTCTGATTTTACAAAACCAACATTGTCTAGGAAAAAGATTGCTTTGGAGTAATTTATTTTCTAGTATCAGTCAATAACCTAACACTAAGGAAATGTATTGCTAAAGGTTTTGAAAACGAAGTTTCTGAACTATTTCCTAAGAACTTGCCTTCAAACTGACTGTCAGTAGGATTTCATAAAGACTTTTTACTTTAGTAGATATTTATCTCAGAGGAATTACACATATATTATTAATAGAAAGCATTATACCATCTCTAAAACTAGTACTCTGCAATATGCAGGGAAAAGCAAGGAAAGAAATTAAACCCTGTATTCAGATCTTCAAAAGAGTATGAGGTATGAATTGATCTTGCCAATAGAATAGTTTGTTTCATGATTAATTACCTATTTAATAACTTGTATAGTGATTACTCTATTTAATAACTTGTATAGTGATTACACTTATCAAAAATTGGTGTGTAAGTAGAGGCAAAGATAGGTTAATTGGCTGGTTTGTAAGTTCCATGCAGTATGAAGAAATGAACCCTGATTTAAAGAAGATATTTGTATTTATAGAAAAAGCATATTTTTCCCCAGTTTCTAAAAATTTGCACTAGAATAATTGTGTCAATTTTATTATCCCTAGCTTTAAATGGCAATAAAAATGTTAGCAGTTTTGGAAAATGGATTATACTAAGCAATGTTGAAGCTTTTTTCCCTAATTTTACAACCAGATGGTCACATATTGAAGCATCCTAGATTATCTCAAAAGTGTTTACTTTATAAACACAGTTGAAAATACTACACTTCTGGCAAGCCTAAAACTACTTTGTTGCCAGTATGAAGCTTTTCGACGAGTCACTCACTGAAATGACAGGTGTAAGCTGTGCTTCTTGACAGTAACAGGTCAGGAAGTTCACGCCAACTTGAAGTAAATCAAAGGCAACAAATTCCTCATAAAAATGAGGAAGAGAATTAGTGCTATTCAGGAAGATTAAATCAAGTCTCAGATAAATTAAATTAAATGGAAAATTTTCATTACATGTAGG
>NW_008239759.1:2179579-2187021 GCF_000691975.1 Corvus brachyrhynchos
CTCTACAGATAATCCGGCTGAATCCAGCTCTGGGATCCATCACAGGAAGGACATGGACCTGTTGGAGAGAGTCTAGATGAAGGCCATCAAGATGAATTTAGAGGGATGAAGCACCTTTCCTGTGAGGAACATCTGAGAGAATTGGGACTGTTCAGCCTGAATAAGAGCATCAGGGTGTACCTAACTGCAGCCTTCTGGTACCTGAAGGGAGCCTACAAGAAAGACAGAGAGACACTACTTAAAAGACCATGTAGTAATAGGACAGGTTTAGAGGGCAGGTTTAGATTAGATATTAGGAAGAATTTCTTTACTGTGAGAGTGGTGAGGCACTGGAAAAGGTTGCCCAGAGAAGTTAGGGATCCTCCATCCCTGCCAGTCTTCAAGGCCAAGTTGGATGGAGCTTTGAGTAACCTGATGTAGTGGAAGGTGTCCCTGTCCATGGCAGGGGGGGTGGAACTAGATAGTCTCTAAGGTGCTTTTCAACACAGGCCATTCTTTAATTCTGTCAATTCCATTAAAGTAATAACTTGAGTAATAATTTAGGGAAAGCACTGGAGAAATTCTTATGAATTAATATGTTACAGTCTTGGAAGTAGCTTGAAAGGTGTGTCCCAGTGTGTTTATAGGAGTCATGCCCAAGAAGTAGAATAGACACCTGTCTAAATATTGAAAATTCTTGGTGCAAACTCTTGTTGGAAACCATGAAATATAGACACATACAGAAATAAAGACAACTGAGACACTCAAAACACCTTTGAGGTTTGAAATATATTTCTTCCAAAATTTAAACTGTTCCAAAATCCATAAAATTTAGTGTAAATATGCAGTCCAAAAGGTAAAAAGAAATTATTTCTGGTACTTGGTATCATTTTATATGTCAGAAACATTCATTAAAATCCCATTCATTTGGTAGCATAAACTTCTGTTGCTATTTCGGTTTCAGTGACATTGGATGTTACCACAGCAATAAAAAAAAATAAATTCATAAAAAGAAAAAATAAAAGGAGAAATTAAATGGACTTTGTTCTCATTCAAAAATAAAAAGTTGCTACAAGAATGCTAATGGGGTATGTGTGCTGACAGTCAAAGAAATGTGTCTGGTACATAACAGGCAGCAGAGAAATGGCTGAATAATTTATTAGAGGACTTGGTTATTTATTTGAACTTAAGCAGAAGGCCATTAGATATTTACTGCAAGACAGATTAACACGATTAAGAACAGTCTTGTTATTTTTCATCCAGTATGGGTGCTGGGCTTGCCGTCTCATTTTCATGTGTCATAGGTAGCTTGCCTCTGCTGGGCCTCTGTGATTCAGCTGTCATAGATGTTGGTGTGACTCTTCCCATTCACTTTGAGGAGTCTTGGACTGAGCTGCTAAACTACATTTTCCTTCATGAATATCAATGGAAGTGGCATGTCAGTGCCAGATTTCATTTTATTCTTAATGCACCCTGCTGGATAGAGTACATGCTTTGTTCATTCAATGAGTATGAAATACCAAAACCTGTCAGAGAGATATCAGAGGCAATTATAGCACATTTAGAGTACTATGCTATGAGGAGATAGTTTCAGAATAACTAGTAATTTATTCTATCCAAATTGTTTCAACTACACTGTGAGAATATATAATTGACAGCAACTGATATCATAAAAATGTTAGCCAAATTACATTAGCTGTAAGTTAACTCTAGTTCTGCTTTATTTTGCTGGAATAAAATGTGACTTTTTTGTTTTTAACAAGAATAGAGCCCCTTGCACATAAGACAGAAAGAGCTGTATATTCTGCATAAAGTACAGTTTGTGGTTAAATTTCTTATAGCGTGGATTTTTTTTATCTTTGTTAGTTTTTCCAAGCAATAATTCACCATTTGTTTTTAAGGTACTGGTCTTATAAATGGGGATCTGTAAGAGAAAACTGGTGATGATCTGTTTTGGGGTGTACTTCCCTCCATCAAAATACTGGAAACAAGATATTCTGTGAAATTTAGCATACATAAGTGCTTAAGCTGGTATAGTAAAGAAATAATACACATTAAGGGATCACAGAAATTGAATAACTGATTTTAAACCTCCCTTTGACCCTGATTTGTGACCTTATCATCTGCTTCTACAGAGTAAGTTAAAAAAGATAAGTGACCTTTTCTGTTGCATACAAATTAAGCATTATCAAAACAAGTATGTAGGGTTTGTACACTCACATTTTAAAATTTGACATATGGAATTGGGCAAAGTGCAAAAAAGAGTCACTTCCAAGAGGCAGAAGTAATGTTTATCACAGAGATACATAAAGAGTTCACACTCTACATTTGAGAGAAAAACCTGAGAAGTGACTTGACTGCAGTTTATAAGTACTTTCACAGAGAGAAAAAGCCAATTGCTTAAGTACTTTGCAATTTTCCAGGCAGAGAAAGACATTAAAAAACCCAGAGGCAGAAACTGGAATGAAACCAAGAAATAGATTTTGAACAGTGAAAACGATTAAACCCTGAAATAAGCAGTAGTGGATCCTTCACCTCTCTAAAAAACATCATCTGCATTCTGGAAGGTACTAGCTAAAAATAAGCTACCAGATTTCATGCAGCTGTATTTGAGTGATACAAAACAAGCTGGGCAAGGGTATGTGCAAACAGATGATAGCAATTAGGAATGGGGAGAGGAAAGGAAGAGTTTTAACTTACTGTCCTACCATCCAGCAGGCAATAGATTTAGTCAAAGTAGACAACATTTTTGCCCTCTCCTCTCTAACTGCCTTTACAGGTTACAGAAAAAGAGGGAAGGTAAATACTCCAAGGGATAATTTAGACAAAGAATTGGTGAAGGATGCTATGAATTATCCTTTTCTAATTGACTGTCCTTCTATCAATCAGAGAAGATGTATAGATGGATTGGTGTGATAATTCTCCAAATACTTCCTTGGTAAATTAAATTTTGGTACAGAAGGCTCTGTTTCTTAGGGAGAAAACAACTCATCTGCTTCTATGAGATACTTCCTTGTCTATTTAGGGGTCATCCTCGAATTCACACAGGTAAATATGGTAGGTTTTAAGACACCTATATCAACTGAATCATTTTAAGAATTTCTCTGTAGAGATTTGGTATAAAAGAGGACCACATATAGATCACGTGGTTTCTAGGTTTTGCAGCAGCAATTGTTAAAAAATAATTTTGTAGTGTCTTTCCTTTAAAACTGTATCTGCAAAGATAGTCTGATTACTTATCTTTTTGCCCTTCAGCTCCATAAAAATAAGTTGTCACTGTGGGCAAAGAATAGATTTTAAAGAAAAAAAGTGATCTTGACACTAGTGAGCTGCTAAAAAAAGATACTAAATGAGAAGAGTGTGAAAATCTTCAGAGGACATTTGCTGGAGCATGTTTTAAAGCTACAGGCATCAGTGCTGAGTTGAGGTGCATCATTCAGAGACTGAATATCCCCATCTATAGAAAAGTAAGGGCAGGATAATGATTATTGAGCATTTAGCCCAAACTAGTTATATTTGAATTCCGCCGATATTAATGTCTTTAAAAATAAGAACTGAGACATGTACACCTGAATTTGGAATGAAATAAACTTGGCATGGAAATAATTGAACATTTAACAATAATTTTCTAAAACTTAAATGCTTTTAGTAAAATCTAATGTATGGGTGCAGGGGGAGTAAACATCCTCTTACTGGCAGGCTCCAGTCTAGAGAATCTCACATTATTCCAAGGACTTTTTGGAGTACTTCAAATATCAGACTGTGGGTCTTGAAAAGTATGAAAACTCCCACAGATTAACAAAAAGACACACAACTTTTAGTTTAGTCAGATTAGTGAAATGATGTTAAATACCAGTATCAACACTATTTTCTTAGTGTGGGAAGGGATGCATTTATTTTTAAGTGTTGTCTCAAAAATAGTTATTATTTTGGTCAACATCTACAAAAGAAGCTACATTGTTACTGTTAGTCTTGCTGACTCATAGAAAAACTCATCCTAGTATATGAAGCCACTTAAACTCACTTAAATATCTTTTATGGACAAATAAACACATAATTCTCATCTGTTTGTATTGGATGTACCGACTTCTAGTTCTTAAAATTTCTAGTCTCGTTTTTGCATTTAAAAGCAGTTCCACCCCTGGGTAAAGAAACAACTTTTCATTGTTTCAGGAACATATGGCAGCTTCCAAATCCATGGATGAAAGATTTCTTTAAGTAGTTTAGAAATAGTTGTATAGTAGTGATGTAGTATAGTAGTGTAGTATACAGTATAGTTTATAGCATTATAAACATGCATGCTTATTAAATGTATTTCTAATCATAAGGCAGCGCAATATTAAAATTTCAGAGTATCTCACTGTTTTTTTAAATATATACTCTTTCTGCCTTTATTATGAATATATGTTGTGATACAAGTAGCCAAAGACTTTGAGACCAAAAAACAGGACCGAACAAAAGATATCATTTAGATATATACAGTAAACCACCACAATATCCAGTTTGCTGATAAGAAAAAAAATCTTGCTTTCCTTCAGCCGTAATTTCCTTTATTGTTTTTGTCTATCCCAATTCCTATTATATTTTTTGTAAGACACAAACTAAAAGCTATGAAGTATTCTAATCCTTCCTAATACAAAAAAACCACTTAAAATAAAGCCAAGTGTTAGATATGAAAGTTAACCCAACAGGTTTTTATCAAACGAAAAATCAAGTAGGAGACCAATTCTCTTAACTCTGTTTTGTTGTAGGACTGAGTCTTCTCAGGTTTTGAAACTGTCTAAACACTATAAACATGCACTCAATATTTAATAGGTGATATTGAACAACATATTTCATGGCTGAATACAGGACAGAACAAGAGCTTTTTGTTGACATGACAATTCATCCCTTCTGTTGACTGTCAAAGCAGGGTATAACATAAGCAAATACCACCACCATAAAAAAAAAGCAATTAGAATTAGTTTTCCTATTCAAAATACTGTGGCAGATTTTAGTTATTTACCTTATCCTGTCTTTACCACAGAAATATGTCTCTAGTGGAAAAATGGCAAAATAAGGATAAAACAGTCTGGGTAGTTATTGACTTCTGATGCTGAAATTTACTTCAAGATAATCTCCACACCAATGAAATCCTCTCAATGTAATTATTCCTCTTGAGGAATTTTTTAAGCATTTCTACTTTTATTGACTTGTTCAAATGGATAACTATTTTGTCTTTCTCTCTTCTCCAATAACAATATTGATCTTTTTAAAAATAACACAGTCGATCAGTGTTCACTGAATTTGTAAGTAAAAAAAGTTGCCTCCTCAGAGCAACTTCAGTTTTACTTCTAGTGTGCTGTTTTCATCTGGTATTGATTATAAAATCATACAGTCTGACTCTATTAATTGTTGAAGTGCTGTATTGGTTCTGCATACATGACAAAGTTTTGGAAGCAGAGAGGCTACTTGGATGGCTTCTGTGAGAAGATGCCAGAAGTTTCTGCTGTGTCTAACAGAGACACCGCCAGGTAACTCCTGACTCAGACTGACCTGATAACAGTCACAGCTCAGGTCATCAGCAATGGTGGTAGCATCTGTGGGACTATGTGGTTAAGAAGAGGAAAAAAAAAGGCCCTGCTGGGGAACAGTATCCAGAAGAGAGGAATATATATGAGCAACAGTCCTGCAGACACCAGTGAAGAAGGAGTGGGAGGAGGTGCTCCAGGTTCTGGAGCAGAGGTTCTCCTATGTGGGGAGAGATAAGATAGAATTGGGTTGCAAGCTGTGGAACGTGCCTGCACAGGCACAAGGTGGCACAAAGAAGCACAGGGCAGCACAGAGAGGCTTGTCTCCACCAGACCCTGGGGGAAGGAGGTGTCACATGGCAGAGCCCTACACAGAGGAGCCTGCCGGGAGCTGAGGGACAGATGAACAGCGAGTGATCATCCCATAGGAGGAAGTGTGTTGCTGATGTGGCAACATGGGATAGGTCACATAGTGAGAATTGCCATGTAAGCAAATACTGTGCCTTGAAAAAGTGTATAAAACCAGCTCGTTTCTTTGAATAAACAATTCAAATTCCCTGCTGGTGTGGGTCTGTGCCTCAATCGCTACACCCCTCCAGCCCCTGGACCATGGTGAGGCAGTTTGAAGACCAGCATGGTGAGGGACCCAAACTGGAGAACTCTGCTCTTGAAGGACTGTGCCATGTGGAAGGGACCGGCACTGAAGCAGTTTGTGAAGTACTGTTACCACCCTGTCTAGGGAAGAGGAGTTAATAACAACAGAATAGATTTTCGTTGCAAGTTTCTGAGTTTGCCGATGTTTGATAAGGTTCCCACTTGTTTGTAAAACTCTTTTTCCTTGGGCATCTTTATGGTTATGAATGTTATGAATTTTTGGCTCAGAGTAGACAAAAAGTAGCCATTAATTTTTGCTGGCTGGAAAAAAATTGTTCGTCTTTTGAAGCACTTTTCCTTCTTTCACCTCCCTTGCTCCAGTTGTTATGCAGGAATTTTGTGGCCAGTTTAGCAAAGGTAAATGGCATTGGTTTGAGCAAGTCAAAATGCAAGCAGATGCTTTATACACAACTCCCACACAGCTCTGCTAATGCGCTTCAATCCTGTTCTGTAATATCAACTGTCTAGTTTATTTCTAGGCTGCTCCTGAGCCAAGATGCTTGCTAGACATACTAAATTGTACAAAATTGTGGGTTTATGCTGCAGACAAATGAATGTTCTACTGGGATTGCCAAACACATTTTCAATTCTTTGAATTTGGTCTACTTTGCACAAATAGAGCATTGCTAGCTGGCTACTACACACTAAATGTGAGAAATTGCTTCACCTTTTCAATAGTTTTTAAATTTTAATTTACTTTTGCTCTTTGGGTGCGACTGTGCCTGTCTCTAGAGTGGTTTTTTTCTGTTTTTTTTCTATCTCTTTTTGTTCTTTAGTCATTTGAGGCATCATGCATGGTTAGGGTTGGGCGGCACACCTGTTAAAAATGTAAGCTGATTCTAAATTTTGTGAGAAATTCCAGAAAGCAGAGTCTCTTACAACAGCTTTAACTTCCTTTAAATATTTCCTCTGGTGTTACAGTGCTCTTTCTAGAATAGGACCAATGTACTGTTTTAGTGATTTCCTGTGGCAGCCCTGAAGAGGCTTTATGTTTAACAAAGAGATTCCTTATGAGAGTAGTATTGAAGTAATAATGATCAGAAATACTAGCTCCCTGAGAAACAGGCTAATGTGGTGGCAAAGCTATTTCTATCTCCTGTACTATCTGTAGGGATTGTATTCCATTTTGACCATTAAGGACGGCCAGGAAATGGAAGAACCTGGTGATCCTCAAGGACAATCTTTGAGCAATGTCTTGCATGTGAAACTCTCAAACATTTCACAAACAAGAGTAACTGAAAAAACAAAGCGTAACAGGATGCCTGCAGTGTGTATGACGCACTACCCTTAAGGGAAAGA
>NW_008239759.1:2189003-2192842 GCF_000691975.1 Corvus brachyrhynchos
AAGAAAGACAACCCAAATCTCCACAAATCAGCAAAGCTTGGTAATACAATCAGTGCCTTGCAAAAAGAATTACCAACCTTTCAAAGGTAATTAAACAAAAACAAATGGCTTTGGATTTGCTTTTGGCACAGTTATCAACAGCAGTTGCCTTATATACATAGATCAGGCTCTGAGAATACAGACTGATCAGAAAGAAATCTTTCACGAAATCTTTCACGAAATACAAAAAAATATCAATGGGAAGATATATTTAATTGCATAACCCCATGGATTCCAAATTTAGACGTGGTCATGAGAAACTTCATCAGTGTAATTATTGTAGTTCTGACATTAATGGCTGGTTTATGGATTCTATTCCAAATTTGCAAAATTCGATCTAACAATATGTACAAATGCTGAACTGTTTTTTCCTGTAAGGGTCTTGGAATGATGGACAACTGTTCTACTCAAGCTGGTTCACACAGTATTAAAAATCATGGTTAGTATTGTTAAGGTACTAAATAATTTGATAGTTTTTAATTGTTTGACTTGTATATGTTTTTTAGTTTTCTGCAAGTATTGCTTTAGAATGCTTGTGTCTTCACTCTGGTTGTGGATAGAAAAGATTCCACCCTAAAAGTAACTTGAATTTTCATATGATTATGGAATCAGTATTTTATACCTCTTCCTGCCTCCTCAGGGTAAGGCATAAAATTCCCAACTGGAGTAATGTGCTGAATTGGTAGAAACAATTGAGTTTCATTACATCTTTGATCCCCGTGAAGCAACAAGACTATTATGTAGTACATATATATTTGTTTGGGTTATTGTAAAATTTTCTAACACTTGACATGTTGGGCAAGAATGTGTGAAATGCTGAACTTAACTAAAAGAGAACGCTGGAATAAGAAGCACGAATGAAAGTGAAAGGAGTTCTGACCATCTAATGAACTCCTCCAACCACTGCAACCAAGAGACTGACTTCACGAACTTTTCTTTGTTCCTGATTTGCATCTCATCTTTCTATGATTTTAAGACTCAGCGGGGGTGGGGAACATCGTAATCTACACAGACTGGTAACAACACAAGAGAGGTGATCTACTGGATTGTCCCCAACTACTATGAATTCTCTGGATTTAATGTTTTATCTTGTCATTATGATTTCTTTATCGGTAATCATTTTTATATGTATAATGGATAATACATGATCTAATACATGAAATACTTAAACTGAAGCAAAAGCATGTGTTTCATATCAAAATCAATAACATAACACAATTAACCCCTTTTCAAAGAAATTGTAGGGTTTAGGAAGTCAATGTGTATCAAAACACTCAGCAATGGTATGCACATACACAGTGGATGCTTTTATAGCATGGAGGCAAGACACTCCTGCATTACCACTTCATGAGGTAAAGTGAGTGACTGCAGTCAAGGGGTGGAATGTAGGAGGACTTTTGCCCCTGACACGGGAGAGCTTATCTGTTGCTTGTTAGCTGGTGCAATAACTCAGGGCATCATGCTCTCACATAAGCCTCAGATGAGCCTTGGTGAAGTAACTCAATCAGGACAGTTTGCCTTGTAGTGACTTACTCGGGCACTATGGGACTGATGCTTTCTCCTGACAGTAAACATCTTGCTGTGGAAGCAGATGTGGAAAGATAAGCTGGTACTTCTGACTGACAGACACTTCCTAACTATAAAAGCTACACCATACTTTCACAAAGCAGAAATCTTCTACAGACTTCCTGGTGATGTGAGGGGATCTCTCCCCAGAGACAGGACACCGCTTTGTGCTTACCATCTCTAGAGCTGAGTGACAGGACTCTGTGTACACTATCATCAATTCAGTGGTAAATTACATTGACTCCTACTCTATGCTATTTTTTGCAATCTACAATATAGGTACCTTCATGCTGTGCACTGTTTTATGTAATCTACTAGTAGCTTTTTGGTTTATACTGTATTAGTCACTTTGCTGAAGATCTTTATGTTACCTTATGTCTATTCAATAAATAAATCATTATATAATAGACCTATTTGGCCATTCTTAAGAACTTGTGAGCCAGACCAATTTAGGTGCAACTAAGTAGAGCTGCTGCTGAAAATCTGAGCCTAACGCAGGCCTTCTTTGAAGATCTCATGCGATCCATACCAGGGATGGAGCAAGGGACACCTCCAGATGAAGTACCCTTGTCCTTAGGGAGGAGTGCAGCTTGTGGGATGTTAGCTGGCACAAACTGGCCCAGGAGACTCCCAAAAATGCCCTGCAGGAAAACTGCTTGAGACAGAACTGAATAGTGTGTCCACGGCAAAGCCACCCCCTTGTGAATACACCCTCAAGGGGAAGGAAGCACCCAAGACTCATAAGTGCTCGTGATCTAAAGGAACAACAGAAGTCACAGGGTCTGCAAAAACTCACCGAGTTTTATTAGTAAATTATATATGCCATGGAAGTGGCTATGTCAGTCCCTAACGTACCCTATCTGCAGCTGGCTGGAGGCTGGGGAGAAAGGGGTAGCGTGAAAGGGGAGGGAGAGAAGAAGAGATGACTTAAAGAGAGGTGGGGAAAGAGAGAGAAAGGGACAAAGAAAGAAGAGAAAAAAAAGCGAGATCAGCAATTGAGGTTGCAGCGTGGATCCACGCTGATGGGGATGTCCGTCCTGGTTCCAGTGATGATCCCACCAATGGGGATCTCCTTCCAGCTTCCAGTGTCAATCCCGCAATGGGGATCTCCTTCCAGGTTCCAGTGTCAATTCCACCAATGGGGAGCTCCTTCCAGCTTCCAGTGTCAATCCCACCAACGGGGATCTCCTTCCAGGTTCCAGTGTCAATTCCACCAATGGGGAGCTCCTTCCAGCTTCCAGTGTCAATCCCACCAACGGGGATCTCCTTCCAGGTTCCAGTGTCAATCCCACCAATGGGGATCTCCTTCCAGCTTCCAGTGTCAATCCCACCAATGGGGATCTCCTTCCTGGTTCCGGTGACGATCCCATCAATGGGGATCTCCTTCCTGGTTCCAGCATGGATCCCGCCAATGGGGATCGTCTTCCTGGCTCCAGCATCAGTTCAGGTGATAACCATGTCCAGGGTCCTGGGAGCACTGCCCAGGCTCAAGGAGGGTCCTTTGCATGGAGGGGTTTCTCTGCCCTGAAGGCAAGTTCCTTGTTTTCTGTGCAAACTTCTTGTCATGCACAGTCCGTCCTTTAAGATCTTTTTGGAAGTGGGTCGGAAGCATCAGGGCTCTTGAGTGGTCTTGATTGTGCCCACACTCTTTTCTTGGCATTTTTGCTGCCCTTGTGCTGTCCTGGGCTGTGCTTCTTTCCAGGGACTAGAAGCAGGATGTTCGTCCCAGAATAGTAGTATCCTCCTCCATATAGCCCTTCTCTCCAGTCACAACTTCTTCTTTCTCATGTCTGGTTCTCACCAAGAGTCCTTGGTTATTGCCAACAGCTCTTGTGTGTTTTTACCAAGAGACCTTGGCTGACTCCACAGCCGTCTGGCTATGGGTGTTTGAGACTAATACACCACCCTCCCATCTTCTGCGGCTCTCCACCTGTGTTGCTCCCATGGGATGGTGAGCAGGCTGAGGGCTAGCCAGCCTGTCTGGGGCCCAGCCTAGTGCTGGCAGTGGGGCACTAATCCTCAGGCCGTCCCCTTATGCAGGAACACTGGCACAGTCTGATCAGAGCCCAGAGCGCCCGCCTGAAGCGGGAGGAATGTTGCCTCTGCACAGTCTGCGTCCTGCTCGGGCCATGGGCTTCTGGCCAGCTGGGCGAAGGCCTGGCTGGGTTGCAGGGGCTATGCAGGGCAGCTGCCTGGCTCTCTGCCCCTGCAGCTCTCAGCTGCTCGCCAAAGGC
>NW_008239759.1:2192939-2193951 GCF_000691975.1 Corvus brachyrhynchos
GGGGGCCGTCCGGGGCAGCTCAGCGACTGCCTCTGCTGCTGCCTCAGGGCCCAAAGTGCTGAGACAGCTGAGCACCTCCTGGGCAGCAGTGTCAGGGTCCTGCTCACTCACCGGGCTCAAGAGGTTGTAGCTGATGTCATTTTTCCCTTGGGACCGGTCTTCGCTGTCTTGCCCTTGGGACTGCTCTTCGTCCTTATCCTCTTCTCCCTGAGATGAGCCTTCATCATTGCTGTCTTCCCCAGTAGGAAGCTCTTTCTTGTTGTCCTCTTCTCCTTGGGACAGCTCTTCATCATTGTCATGTTCCCTTTGGGACAGCTCTTGGTGCCTCTTGTCTTCTACTTTTGGGAAGCTTGCTTCCAGCCAGTCCAGCACCCTCTGGTGACTGGGGATTCCCTCCAGCTTCTGGAGAACTGGGCTGGCTTCCCTGAGCGGGGGCGGTCTGCACTCTGTACAGACCGAGCATCTCATGTTCAGCTCCTGCAGGGACTCCCCCTGAGATAGGGTGCTCAGGCTCTCAGCAGTCTTTGTGGGCATTGGCAGAGATGTGCTGCTGAGGTTTTGCTTCCTGCTTTGGGCACAGGACTCAGCTGGGTCCTGCTCTGACTCTTGCCTGCAGCACCCTGTCCCTGGAAGCCTGCTCAGGGCAGCTGGCACAGGCATGCCTTGTGCCCACTCCTGCTCTGCTGTCGGCTGCTGGCTGGGATTCTGTAGCTCGGTGGAGACCCCGCGGGACACTCGTACAGGGATACGACTCCTGTACTTGAGGCAGGTCTCATGGGAAGCGCGGCTGCCTACCGGGCTCCTGGGCTTCAGCACCTGGGCAGGCTCTGTCTCACAGAGCAGTGTCAGTGCTGGGCCCTGCTTGGACACTCGTATAGGGATACGACTCCTGTACTTGAGGCAGGTCTCATGGGAAGCGCGGCTGCCTACCGGGCTCCTGGGCTTCAGCACCTGGGCAGGCTCTGTCTCACAGAGCAGTGTCAGTGCTGGGCCCTGCTTGTCCAGGGAAGCT
>NW_008239759.1:2197621-2198789 GCF_000691975.1 Corvus brachyrhynchos
TGGCTGGGCTTCTGGAGCTCTGTGGAGACCCCGCGGGACACTCGTACAGGGATACGACTCCTGTACTTGAGGCAGGTCTCATGGGAAGCGCGGCTGCCTACCGGGCTCCTGGGCTTCAGCACCTGGGCAGGCTCTGTCTCACAGAGCAGTGTCAGTGCTGGGCCCTGCTTGTCCAGAAGGGGTGCTGGCTGGGCCTCTGGATCCCAGTGGTGACCATGTGGGACACTCGTATAGGGATACGGCTCCTGTACACAACACAGGTGTTGTGGAATGCACGGCTTCCTACCAGTCTCCTGGGCTCCCGCTCCTGAGAAGGCTCTGTCTCACAGAGCACTGGCTGGGGTGGGGCTCCTGTACACAACACAGGTGTTGTGGAATGCACGGCTTCCTACCAGTCTCCTGGGCTCCCGCTCCTGAGAAGGCTCTGTCTCACAGAGCACTGGCTGTGCTGGGTCCTGTTCTCCCAGCAGACCTGACACAGGCATGTTGTGTACCCAGTCCTGCAGGGCTGTGAGCCTCTGGCTGGGCCCCTGCATGCCAGTGGAGGCCATGTGGGAGACTCGTACAGGAATCCGGCTCCTGTACTTGGTGTATGTCTTGTTGGATGTGGTGCGATGCAGGGCAGCCCTCAAGCTCTGAGAGCTTGCGGTTGTGCCCTGCTGAAGACGGTTGCCCCAAGAATTGGGGTTCACCTGCTCCTCTGTCGGCATCTGTGTTGGCATCTGCAGAAGAGCTCTCCAGGGTGCTGCTTCCTTGTGAGGGAACAGAGCACCTCTGCTGGGAGGAGATCCCTGTAGGTCAGGGCAGTGACACCCAGCAGTGTCACAATGGCCCCTGTGCTGATGTGGTCCCACATCACCAAGGACCCTTGGAATGTGCCTCTGTCACAAAGGGCCACACCTGGCACTACCGCAAGAGTGGAACCACTTCAGTGCAAAGATTGTATATCCAGATTCCTGGACATTAAATTTAAGAACAACAGAATAGATTTTTGTTGCAAGTTTCTGAGTTTGCTGATGTTTGATAAGGTTCCCACTTGTTTGTAAAACTCTTTTTCCTTGGGCATCTTTATGGTTATGAATGTTATGAATTTTTGGCTCAGAGTAGACAAAAAGTAGCCATTAATTTTTGCTGGCTGGAAAAAAATTGTTCGTCTTTTGAAGTTTAT
>NW_008239759.1:2200243-2211866 GCF_000691975.1 Corvus brachyrhynchos
GGGAGGGAAGGAAGGGAGGGAAGGAAGGGAGAGAAGGAAGGGAGGAAGGGAGGAAGGGAGAGAAGGAAGGGAGGAAGGGAGAGAAGGAAGGGAGGAAGGGAGGAATGTCTGCAAGAAACTGGTTCTCATGCATTTAATTGGTTTAAAATTATTTTTATTTTTATTGGTCTGGTGAAATTCCTCTTCATATATGCCCTTTCTTCTTTCTAAAATGATAACTTCTGGCAAAAAATTTTTAGACACAAGCAGTGTCACCAAGTTTTGTTCAACGATGATCATGTACATAATCTCAATTTTTCCTTTGTCAGCCAGTGGCAAATTTGCCTCTTTTTACAAAGGCCTATCAGACTATATGTAAACCTAACTGTAATCAATATGAGCCTAAAGATTTGCTGCTGTAGATACTAGAATTGCCCATATCATCTGCCCTGAATATTGAGAAATGGTCATCTTGGTTTGTTACAGCAACAAAGGAAAATGGATTTTATTTATTTATTTACTTATTTTTGTATTAGATTAACAGTAAAATGAGACTGACTTTATGTTTACCTTTTTTTCTGATGAAAGGTTGTGTAATACAGAAGTTGCAATGGGAACTAGTTTGACCACTAATGAAAAAGAATCATCTGCTTCAATATAAAGTCAGGCAACTTCCCCCCAGATCTTAATGCTTAACTTAACCATTGTATTTCACATAGGAGAAAACAGTCTCCCCCTTGATAGATTTCAAATCGGACTCTTCACTATGTGGTAAAACCTAGAGGTCAAAAGGAATACTAAGAATTCCACTTTCGGCACTACTCTCAGTTTTACAAAGCAAGCATTGTACTACATTGGAGTGTGGCAAACACAGCTAAGATGTGGGATGCCACTGATTAAGATGACAGCTTCACCTGTGCTCTATGTTTTTCTGTCAGTTTCCTGATTTAGAGAAGAAGAACAAGCATGAGTCTCTTGATAATGTTTATTGATTATTTGTGGCCTTCCAAAGATCAGCTCCTTGTATAATTTAGCTGAGAAGGAGAAGAGAATGCAAGATATATAGCACAGCTTAATAACCATGAAAGAAGCTAGTGGAAAGACAGTAGTTAAACTGTAAGTAAAACATCCAAAGATTGTTACTAGTTGAATATATTATGTGGTACAGACTTTTTGTTTCACTAACAGATGTGCTGTAATAAAGAAGCCAAAGTACTTGAGTTTGATTTATCTGTCAAAGATCTACTGCATTTGCAAAAGACTATGGGTTATTTTTTAACATTAATGCTGTCCTAAATAATTTTAAATTCACTGTGTGAAATTCAGCCAATGTGCAGTCAATGAGAGCTCTGATGTTCATTTCTATAGCACTGTAATTTAACGTCTAACTACTATCTGCAAAACTGTTATTATTATTTATTTTTAAATTTTGAAAAGCTAGAATGTTCAGAATCCCAAATCAAGATCTATCTAGCTATTTCATTCATCTTGCATCAGATTAATCCAAGTCAGAGAAAAAAAGAAATATTTTTTTACTTCCTTTTTTTTGAGTTTTAATATATCAACAACTGATATCATCGATTTTGAAGCAGAACGTTTTTTTTCTGAGGACGACTGATCAAAAACTTTCACTAAGCCTGTTCTGTGTGGTGCCTTTTGTGAACTGATGAAATCTAAAGGACCACTGTGCTGGTTTCATCTGGGGTAGAGTTAATTTTCTTCACAGTGGCTGGTATAGGGCTGTGTTTTGGATTTCTGCTGAGCATGGGGTTGATAATATAGAGACGTTTTTGTTATTGCTGTGCAGGGCTTGCACAGCACCAAGGCTTTTCTGCTTTTCGTATTGGCATAATGTCAAGGAGACTGGGGGTGCATGGAAGGTTGGAATGGGACACAGCCAGGACAGGTGACCCCAATTCACCAAAGGGATATTCCAGACCAGATGACATCAGGCTCAGGATATAAAGGTGTTGGGAGGAAGGAAGAAGGGAGGGACATTTGGAGTGATATTATTTGTCTTCCAAAGTAACCATTGTGTATGATGGGGCCCTGCTCTCCTGGAGATGGCTGAACACCTTGCCTGCACATGGGAAGTGCTGAATTAATTCCTTGGTTTGCCTTTCTTTTGTATGTGGCTTTTGTTTTCTCTATAAAATTGTCTTAACCCATGAGTTTTCTGGCTTTCACCCTTCCAGTTCTCTCCCCAGTCGGGCTGGTGTGGGACTGAGAGAGTAACTGCGTGGTCCTTGGCTGCTGGCTGGGATTAAACCATGACAACCACTTAAGAACTTCTTTTCCATTTTACGTAGATATGTAAAACACTTATGAAAAATCTTAATATACCACATTGGAAGCAAGAGACATAGATTGAAAAGGTTGTGACCTAATAGAAATACTTCACTTCTCTGTGTCAGATGCACATTCCTCATTTTTGAGTACCAAAATGTTCTATTATACCTCTTCCTACCTCTTCTTGCAAAAGAATCTGTAATCTCACAGCACAGGTTCAAACCTCCAAAGTAAAATAAGTTCTGATAGCAGGAAAGTAAAAGTATAAGATAAGTCAAAATCTCTCCACTAAGAACATTACTGTGACACATGAAAAATACCAAAAATCTTAGGCCATCATTTGAATATGTAAATAATAATGTGAGCTACCTTACATCTGAAATGAAAAGTGATGACTCCTGTTGTATCTCAGTATGTGCTAGCTACAGAGATGCATATGTGTAGAAGGAATGGCAATGAATAAATTAGTAAAATTTTAGAATCATTCATATGATTAGTGAGTAAGATTTCTCTTAAACCTCATAATGCAAAGTGTATTATTCTGACTTAAGCTGTAGAAGGGATGTCCACTCCTAAAACAAAAACAGCTAATTCTATTTCATAGCTGGCCCACCTTCCTCCAACATCACTGGCAGAAGTGTTTACATGAGGACTATTACCCCATCAAAACATTCTGTTGGACACAGGAATAGAAACCAAACACAAGTGTTCAAAGAAAAAGGAATGCCTGCAAATCCAGCATAAGCACCTCCACCACCATGTGGAAGAGACAAATGTTGACTCTATTTTGCCTAGAGTTTGTGAAATTATTCGGTTTGAATTCATAAATATGCAAATTAATATATGGAGTTTTATGCATAATGTTTTCTTTTACAGCAAAAAAGCATATGGGGGTGCACTGTGAACAATTCAAACATAATAATTAACCATACTGGCTTTTTTTTTTCTGTCATAATCATGCAGAGTTTTTAGTAGAACACATGTGAAATTATTAACATGCTGCCATCCAGTCCTTTATATACCATTACACAGAAAAAAATATTGGAATACATTGGAAAGAATAATTTTAAATGACAGAAGAATTTTTGAACTGACTGGCTAGGCTTCATCATCTCTCAGGCTTTTATCTGACTTATATACCTATATAGAGACTTTTTCTTCAGTCTTTTGATGGATTGCACTGGTGGGGATTTTGTTGACAAAACTTAGCAGTAACTGTCTCACTACCCATGAATGTGTATCTAAGTATCGGCATTTTTCCACTGTGTAGTAACTACTACTGTGGCTAGTGTTACACTCTTCCACTCTTGATTTTTTTCTGAAGCTTTATGACACAATTAAAACCCATGTGAGACTTAATAGTTTTCTTTCAGTCTCTATCCAGCTAGGCATTTACATGAAACTTGTTACCATAATAACCAGTGATACATCTGTATTTATAGTGCATGTATTGCCTGCTGTCAGAAAGTGTGCTAAAACTGTTTGTAAAACTAGAGAATCAGCTTACTGCTTATTCATCAGATAGGACAGTCTTCACAACAACATATGCCTTGAGCATGAGAAAGATACTTAAGAAAATTTGCTAAGAAAGTAGATGTTCCACTGGAAGTAAACTCTTATGTTAGTATCGTCATACTAAAATTGCTGATAGGAGAGAGGGTTGATAAAATTCTTGAATCACTTTATTAATTCACTTTTTTGTTACTAATGATCACAATTAATATTTATTTTTACAGCTCCCTAGTGTATGTTACAAGTTTCAGGGGTCATATTTCACATTAACTGGTTAGCATATGAATTTGCAAGTTTTTTTTATAGTGTAGACCGCAGTCTGAGGCAAGATTACTTCTTAGACCACTTCCTTTTCCACTCATGACATTAATGTATTGTACTAATGGTCCCTGCGATTATTACAGAAACTGCTTACAAACAGAAAATAACAAGGAAAACATTTAATGGATAATTTCTGCCTATGTAAAATGAAATATCTTTGATACAAACCGTATTGGGTCTGGCTGAGGTAGAGTTCATTTCCCCTTAGCAGCCCCCATGGTGCTGTGCTTTGCATTGGTAGCTGGAAGGGTGCTGATAACACACCAGTGCTTTGGCTACTGCAGAGCCGGGCTGTCCCTCTAACATTCCCTCCACATCAAGGGGCTGGCAGGGAACAAGATCCTGGGAGAGGACACAACCAGGCCAGCTGACCCGAATTAACCAAAGGGATATTCCACACCATGTGGCATCAGCCTAGATATGAAAGGTAAGGGAAGGAGGAGGAATGGGGGGACATTTGTTGTTCTACAATGTTTTTCTTCCAGAGCAAATGTGTGCTGAAGCCCTGCTTCCCAGGAAGTGTCTGAACATCGCTCGCTGATGGGAGGTAGAGACTGACTCTTCCTTCTGCTTATGCGAGCACAAACTTTGGCTTGGTTTTTATTTTTCCTATAATAAAGTGCCTTATCTCAACCTACTGGTTGTTTTCCATCTTATTCTCTCTCCTCTGTCCTGCTGGGAAGGGGAGTGATAGAGCGGCTTGGTGGGTGCCTGATGCAGCCAAGGTCAAACCACTACACAAGTAAAACAATACAAAAGACATTTTCAGCTAGCTTACTGCAGACCGCCAAAAAACTTTTCCAATATTTCAGTATAAAAGCCTCTAGCCTACTAAGAGTGTTGCACCATTTTCTCTATGGTAAGGTTAGAATTCATATCAGTTTTTTTTTACCAAATACCTAACACAACCTGCTGTTGGTACTAGGCAAAGATTTGAAGAAAAATTGAAGGCAATATTGGGCTTATGTACTAAGCATAACTTTCAAGCTGGTAAAAATTACTGCTCTGATTACTATGACTGACCTGAGATCAAATAAAGTATGGCATTTCAAAAAATAGTTTTGTCTTACATGCTTTACTTTTTTATAAATGTCCAAGACAATTCAAAAATATAAGTGTTTTATAAAAATACATTAAATATTTCAGGTTGATTATTTACATAGTTAAGTTTTGGCATTAAAAGCTCTCATGGAGAACATTCAGGAGAGGAAAAATATCCCAAGAAGAAATATTGTGACTACTGATATAACAGAGCTTTTGTCTATACAAAATCTGAATCTTTCATGACATCAGACAAGTTCGTGTACAAGATGATGTGCTGGTATTGGCAAGGTGTTTGACATCAATGACAAATTGTAAGTGATGCATTAAAATTTATTATGTCCTTAAAGTCTTTGCTTTCCCTGAATTTGTCACAATCTTAACTTCCTGTGTCATTTAACTGCATGAAGACAAAACTCTTTTCTGACACTCAAAATAAATGTTAAAATGACAACTGTTATCAAAAAGTTGAAGCAATAGTTTATTAGAGCTCTCCTAAACAGTGTCAGGCACTTGTAAAAATCCCAAGCACGTGGATTAAAATGAAATAAGGAAGGAATTATTTATATTATCTTTCAATTTTTTTTTTTACCTTCACCAAAATATTGTAAGCATCCATGATTGTGCAGTTTTCTAACTTTGGGAAATAAATATGGTACAGTTTTTATTCATTCTAATTATAACTTTATTTAAAATTTATGCTCACACATACATGTGCATACATAGGGATCACAGACTACATGGAAACTTGCTCTACTACAAACCTCAGCTAAAAATAAAGATTCGAATGCCCGTGTGCAATTTTCCTCAAGAATATTTTCTCACCATGTCGGGGGAAGGGGAAGGAGAAGGAAAGAAGCAAGGCAAGGCAAAAATATTTAGCCTACAGGGTTTCTTCTGAAAAAGCAAAACTAACATGATTTGGAATTTACAGATAAAGCAAATCTGAAAAACTGAACAGTGCCAACAGGTCACTTGTGCTGTAATAGTGTTATACTTTTTCTTATGCTTCCAGTATGCTTTTTTATTGCCACTGAACAGTGAGTTGTTTTTTGAAGTAGACAATCAATTTCACAAACCCTTCAAGTATTATGAAATAAATGTGCCCTGGTGCTATTACAACATACCTATATGATTATAGATGAAGAGTATTTGGCATCAATTATGCCCTTCACGCTAGTTCCAAAACCTCAAGAAGAGTTGTTCTACAGTCTTTGCCCTCCTCAGAGATATTTGCTTGGACTTTGTATGTGTAATCTTGAGCACGTCACCTTTTAATAAATAATTTTGGGAAGTCACAAAGGTCAGAAGACAGTGCAAAAAAATTACGGAGAATACTTTTACTCCTGACTATCCTGAATTATGGACAATAGAGAGCTGAGAAGTTTTACAGAAGGATTGAGGATGATTGAAAATCTGGTGTGCTGCTGCATCTGTTGATAATAGTAGTTAAAAATGACCGAAAGCTTCAAGATCTGCCTCATGGTCGAATGTAGCATAACAAACACAGATGTCAGTGCATGAGAAAGTAAGAACTGAAGACATGAAAAGAAAGAGAACACAAAACTTGATTCTGAGATGTCACAATCTCCCCAGTACGAAAATGTCACTCTTGTGAGACCCATCCCTTCCTTATTCATCTGCATACAGCCTGATAATAGGTGAATTAGAAAACATAAGTGTATAGGGAACTGTAACTTCAGGATTACCAGTTACATCTTAATTGAAAATCAAACAGTTTTAGATTTTTAGATTAAATAATGTAGCTGTTTTGTTTGTGGGTTTGGGGTTTTTTGAACTTCATCATATACAATTAAATAAGAAGCAACTTACCTCAGAAATGTGATTTTAAGTCTTTCCTAAAGATCAATCCTTAAAGACATGAGAGAGAATGAAAACCTGAGTGGAGCTTAATTAAATTTCATTATAATTAATTGGTGCTTATTTTGTAATCACAGTGGTTCTTACTTCTTTGAAATGAACATTTTTTCCTCCTGAGAAATTCAGTCTGCTCAAACAGCACCAATCTTATTTCCCAGTTTGTGAAAATTGAGTAAGTTTTGTGAGCCTTTTTGCATTACATAATAAAACATGACATTGGGGTATGAGTGACATAACTTAACGTGACTCATTATATATCTGCTTGTAAAACATATGGACTTACGGACTTATAAAATGTATCTAAGACCTATTTTTTTTCAAGGTAAAACAAGGAATCCATTTAGGGAAAAAGTATGTTTGCCTTTATTCTCATGCCTGCTTTCATTGATAATTTTCTTCTAAGCATAAGTAGAACTCCACAGCAATTGAGCATGTCACTATTAAAGTGCTGCAGGACTGCTGTAAAGGCAGTGACAAGAATACCGACCTCAGAGATGAGTAAAGAATTAACAGCTAATGGGATCTTCTGTACTGGAAACCAGGTATAGCTTTCAACAGACCTGTTCTGATTTTGCCTTAGACAGAAAAAGGTCAGCATAATAGCTGATAGTTATTGACAGCTACTTATTTAGGTTCAGATAATAGCTTTGGAAGTAAAATCACAAAGCTATTTTGGATGAGTGCTTAGAAACTTGGCAGCTAAATTGGAAATGCTCTTAGCTTGCATTTGCTGGCATTTTTATGAAGTCACTCTGTCGTTTTCTTTTATGGTGACTTGAATGTTGTTACCCATTATTCACTAGGATCTTATTTTGAAGAGCATAAAAACTAAATCACATTAAAAAGCTAATATGCAAAGCTAAGGAATGCTCCAGTTAACTCAAATGTAACTTTTGGAGCTTTTATGTCTCACCTATTTGTTCAGTTTGTTCCAAAGTGATTATTTTTATATTCCTTTAGAAAGAAAAATCACTGAGAAATTATGAAGAGATACTTTGAAATTACATAGGATATAGCTTAATAAAATTGTATTTTTTTGAGTTGTAAGGTTCTTGAAAAATAAGAAAATTAAGTTATACTTTAGTGCAACCTTTGTCATCAGAGGGAAAAGGCACAATTCTCTTGAGGTGAGACAAAGCAGCAGACAGTTTTCTAGTGGAGGGTCAGCATTAGTATCACTCCCTTCAGTTTTCTCCATTGTCCTGCTGACTGAAAGCAGTACTCCAGTGGAGGTTTTTTTGGCTAAAGAGAAGGATGAATATTGTAATAGAAGCTTGAAATAAAGACCTGAAGGACAGGGATTGGTACCTAAATGCAAATTTCTAAAGAAAAGTTCAAATATCAATTTTTGCTAGTACTAGTTACAAGGTAAAAAATATTCTGAAGAGTTTATGAGATCAGTATCTTCCCAGCTTCACTTTTGAACTAAAAATAAGCAGCATATTGTGAAATTAAGTGAAAAAAAGGAGCTTAAATTAAAAACCCATTAAAGCCCTCTGATTTCATTAAGCTTTAGAAAGCTATTACTTCATTTGTATATTTAAAAACACTAATAGCTCCATAAGATTGCAAGTGTTTAATAAGACTTTCAGTTTGGGAGCAGGTAAAAGGCTCCTAAACGTCCCTAAATAGCTGTTTCTAGTAGTTAGTTATGACCATCAAAAGAATCTCTTATTTACAACAGAATTTTTCCAGCTTTAGCTACTAGTTGTTGTGTTTTATCATGATTCTGACTGCAAGATTAAAAGCAACATGTTAGCCAAAAATTCGGATGAAAACGAGGTCATAGACAGAGCCTAAAGGTGTTAAAAAGACTAGGAATTTTTGTAGAGAAAGTGTGTGATGAAGGTGTGCTGCAGCAACTGATGATCAGGAAGAAAAGTCATAAAAAAACTAGCAGATTGTGAAGAGGCTTGTATGCAGCAAAGAGAACAATCTACATCATTTAGTAAACAAGTTCTGGAATCATAGAATCATGTAATGGTTAGGGTTGGAAGTGACCTTAAAAATCATCTAGTTCCAAACCCTTGCTATGGGCAGGGATACCTTTCACTAGCCCAGGTAACTCAGAGCCCCATACAGCCTGGTCTTGAACATCACCAGAAATTGGGAATCCACAGCTTCCCTGCTCAACCTTTTCCAGTGCCTCAGCACCCTCACGGTAAAGAATTTCTTTCTAATACCTAATAAGAAAATGCCCTCCTTCAGTTTGCCATTCATCTAATACAATTTAAGCTAACCTACATAAGCTAAGAGTTCCATTCATGTTGTGGAACATGATCAAGTCAATAATGGAAATCTGTAGCGATCAGTGCACTCAGTAGAACTGTAACAATATTCCAGAAGCACATACAGTTCAAGAAGAGAGTTGAAAGATGTTACAGAATCCAAAGCGTCAAGAGAATGACTCAGTCTCGGAAATAAACTTTGCCAACAGAGCCACCTAGCTTACTTTACACAATAAAAGCTGTGGAAGCACAAACACAAAACTGTCTTTAGGAATAATGTTAACTCAACAGAAGATTTCAGAATAGAAATTTTAACCTCCTTCAACAGATGAAAGTTGAAACTGGATGAATGTGCATCTGTCAGAAGTGCATGTTTTTCAAGCTTAATGCCTTGATTAAGTCTTGGGAATGTTAATGAGATTATTTCTCTGAAAAGAATCATTCATGAGTGGAATGTCTGATAGAAAGTCCAAGGAGTCATAGTATTTCAAAAGCATCTTGAAATCTGCAAAAGTGCAGATTCAACATGACTTGTAAAATTTGAAATATTTAGAGATGACAGCTTGAGCCTCATTGAGTTTTCAGAAAGAAAAAGTGCTTCCTTAAATATACTACACAGAACCTATGCTAAAATGAAAACTAATATTAAAATATGTACTATACAGATAAAAGGGATTTATTGCACTTTTTAAGAATACCCTAAAGACAAGCATCTAAACAAACCCATCAGGCAATTTCTGAGTTCATGCAGCAATCTTTCTTTCACTATTTATTATACCCCTTCATCTTTGGCTCATGTTTCTTTACCATTATTACAACTGAACATAAAATACTAAAAGGAACAAAACTCTAGATAGGGGTAATAGTTTGTTACTGCTGCCTTACATATCTAAGAAATACAGGAGAAAATTTGATTTCCTACCATTAGAAAATTTATCAAATATCATGGTAGTTTCTTTTCTCTTACAGCTCTTACAACAAGACAGGAGATTTTTATAGCAGAAATATTGCAGCCCAATCAGTGCTACTGGCCATAAACCAAGAAATAATTTGTTCTTTTGAAAGCCTGACTGAATGAATGGAGTATGCACTTCAGTTTTTACATCTGTTTCCTATCCTAAACATGGCATACTCTTCCTTTCTACAGGGATACCATTTTCTACAAAGTCAGGATGCACCTGCTATAGTGAAAATAACCACTATTGAATGATATTTTAAATGATCCTAATTTAAAGAAATATATTTATTTCAATCATGTGACATTCAATAACTCCTTCCTCTTCAGCCATATGTTCCAAGATCATCTGTTTAATGTGGAACTATCCCACTGCACTCACATGGTAAAAAGAAGGCCATAAATCTGTACCCATTACACACCTGCGTAAACACACAATGGATACAGACAGACTGTTGACAATAGCTGAAAAGAAGCCTGTGTGCAAATCTTAATGTGGTCATGTTCAGATTTTTTAGGGCTGTATCCTTTCTATCAGTTATGTCCACGTGTAATCAAATTTTTATTAAAAAACTTTGAATACAAAGAGGCTGCCTAGAATTCAGTTTCAGAACAGTGCTACAGCTGTTCCTTAAACCCCTGTACTGCTAACTTCTATAGAAACATTTTGGAAGTTATCCAGATATTCTATTGAATATTCAGTAAATAAAAGAAGACAACACAATGTTTATGCTATCAGATCTCTGGTAATTAAATTATCTTTTCATTTTTACGGACTGTGAGGAAGATCTTATACTTTGACCTAAATCACAGAGCTAAATGGGAGCAACATATGTATGGCACAGTTCTAGCTGAAGATATCGCAGTACATATTAGCAGTTGCTAGACACACTGACAAGCTCTAAGTTTATCCTCTTTATCTTCTTAAATTTAAAAAAAATTGAAATATTTTAAAATTTAACTAGTTTGCTTAATCTAAAGGTTTTGTCATTTAAGTTTTTGAGTAGCAAAAATACATCCTACACAGCCAAATAGTTGGCAATAACAAATCCAGAGCTTGAGTTCTTCTTCAAGTTCATTGGAATCACTTTTATAGTTCTGCTGTTATAATAACCAGGTACAGTGCCTAACTATAGAATCGAATATTAGGAATTTTTGTGTTTGGGGTTTTTTTTTCATTCCATGGGTGAAAGAGGACAGTATACAATGTTCAGATACAAGTTAACTGTTTTATATGAATAAGTGCCTGTGTATTAATTCAGAGTAATATGAACCTGAAACATTGCCAGCAACGTGAAAGTAGAAGAATTGCTGGGCCAGTGACAAGGCACATGGTGATTCTAGTACACCAAGCAGAGAAGCTTTTTTCAGGACTTAGCACTGGAGCTGAACTGGAAAAAAGTGGTACAGACCATTA
>NW_008239759.1:2211884-2220357 GCF_000691975.1 Corvus brachyrhynchos
AAATTTAAGTTGTCCTCAAATGACATATCTTTCTACCAGCAATGTGAAGCCCTCTGACTGCTATTTTGTAAACCTAATTGAGAAACAATTGTTGAATATAAAAGTCAGTGAAAATTACTAATTTTTCATTTCAAAAATTCAATTAACAGGGACGTTCTTTGTATTCAAGGAGCACTATTGCTGACCATCTCCTATTTGTCACATGAATTATTCAATAGATACCAGCAAAATTTGTGAAGTGATTTATTTATGAAAGCACTTATTTGGTATTCAGCCAACACTCTGTCTCATGCTTGTTTGTAATGTCTAAACTGGAAAGTGTTCAATATCTGGGAAACAAACTGCTGCCTTATTTTACACCATGTTTCATCCTGATTTTCTGGTGACCATAGTTCCCACAGACTCAAATTTCAATCCAACCACAAAAAGCATCTACGAGAGTATGGCAGAGGTCACTTTGTGTTTAGAGGATCTAATTCTAAAACAATGGAACTCCTTCAGAATGTTCTCTTCATAAATGTTATTAAAAATTGTGCCAAAAAGTTACATAAAAAAATTAATTATCATCTGTATATTTTTGTAGTGCCAAATCTGAAGATTAAATTCAATCATCAAAGAAAGGAAAAAAACCACCAGTTTTAGTTCCGCATTCAGAGCTAGTTCTGCTTGTACCCAAACTGTAGAGCTACTATTAAAACGGAGAATTTGTAGAAACATGTTAATTAAATAGCTCCAAAAAGAGCTCAGGGAAATAAGCAAATTAATTTGCATATTTCCCTGGAGTTCAAGGGGTTAATTAAAGTGCTTTAAAATATTTTTATGATAACATTCATCTGAGATGTGATCAGTAGCTGATTTTTCAATTAGTTCTATTAACTTGGGCTTTGATGATATGAATGGAAAAGAGAAAAATACTACCACAGAAAGCAAAAATTGCTACAAAAGAGATTTTTATCCCAGAGTAGCTTTCATCCTTAGCTGTATTTTTACATACTTTGGCTAGCTGAGTTTTTAGAAGCTCTGTATCTTTGTAAAAAGTGGAATGTCTAAACAATGGGAGGAAAAAAATTACTTTATTGCTGGCTGTGTTATAAAATAAAATTAATTAACTAGTTCAGTGATAATGCAGTTTTTGAAAAAGCTTTGTGAGCACATCATAATAGCTGGAGGGAAAGTGGCCCGTTTTCCTGCTAAATATTCTTTATAGGTTCTAATTTTATAATAATTATACAGAAGTGCAGGATTATTTTTCCCATAGTTCAAACTGCTGCATGAATAACCAAGAAGAAGTGAAAATATATCCTGTAGGACACAAGAAATTAAACAAATTACAAATCTCTATCTAAGTATCAATTATATAAGAGAAGCATTGTTAGCTGCACATGAATGAAAACAGAGTGGATAATTTGAGCAATACATTTCTGAAAGCTACACACATATTTTTCAATTTTTATGTTGAAAAAAGTCATGTCAGATAAATGCAAGCACTACGTGGAGAGAAAGCAAAGCAAACAAAACCCCCAAAAAGCCAAAAAACCAAGCACAAACAAAACCAAATCTCATCAAATTTACAGCCATTTAAAAAAAAGGAAAAAACCAAAGCCCATATAAGGCCAGTCTGTCATTTTCCACTGCAGTGTCAGACACAACAACAAACTCTATATGAAACAACCTTTATTTAGCCACATATTGTAACTCATTTAATCTCCCCACTTTTCAACCAGTCCTATGGTTGAAGGGGCCAAGTTTCCCAAAAGCACTGAAAGTCCTTATCAATAGATTGTGATCCTGCACAAAACATGTACAATTAAATAGTAAATTCTACTGATAAACTGAATACGAGGAAGGAGAAAGGGTTTACAGGCCCCTCTCACCTAGCCATGGCTTCCCAAATTTCACATGACCATTCCATTCCATACCAGAATGAACACATAGTATGCAGAGCCTCTGCTTCACGAGGCACATTCTCAACTGAAAATAGAAAATCTTCTTCCCATCATATGTGAAACCTGCACTTACAGTCATATGATTTGTGGATAGTATTTAGTTCCTTCAAAAGAAGAACCATCTTGGGCACACTCTGTTGTTGACCTATTGAGAAAACCCTGAAAAGCACTGCTCTTGAGAGCAGAAAGTATCAAGGAAAATTCACAGATTCTCACACACTACTCTGCTCTCTTAAGACCCCTCCTGGAGTACTGCGTTCAGCTCTGGGGCCCCAGCACAACAAAGACGTGGAACTTTTGGAGTGACTCCAGAGGAGGGTCACAAAGATGATCTGAGGCCTGAAGAATCTCTCACGTGAGAAAGAGAGGGTGACAGAGCTGGGGCTGTTCAGTCTAGGGAAGAGAAGGCTCCAGGGAGTCCATATAGCACCTTCCAGTACCTAAAGGGCTCTGGCAAGAGAGCTGGAGAGGTGTTTTTTACAAGAGCATGTAGTGATAGAGAAGGGGGAACGGCTTTAAACTGAAAGAGGGTGGAATGACATTAGTTGTTAGGAAGAAATTCTTTACTGTGAAGGTGGTGAGGTACCAGAACAGGTTGCCAGGAGAAGTTGTGGATGTCCCATCCCTGGAAGTGTTCAGTGCTAGGTTGGATGGAGCTCTGAGCAACCTGGTCTAGTGAAAGATGTCCCTGCCCTTGGCAGGGGGTTGAAATAAGATTCTCTCTAGTGTCCTTTCCACCACAAACCATTCTATGGTTTTGATACTATGATTCTTTCAGTCTAAAATTCTATGAAAAGTGGACAGAAAGTAAAAGGGCAGAAAGTAACTACCTGCCCCTTAACCCTCTGAATGAAGTGAAACTTGAAGAAGGGTCATGGAAGAGTGCAGAGTGTTAAAAGTGGGTATGTAGAGCCTGAATGCAAAAATAGAAAAAAATTTCTGTGAGAAGTTTCACAAAAGCATGATGATAAATTGTCATAAAAAATAGTGATTAAGACTGTTACTGACAAGGTGACAGCTGTAGGACTGAAATTTAAATACAGACTTCATCATCTGTATTTACTTCAGGCACAGGCTTTAATATTCTGATATAAAAGTCATATTGCAGTTTTTCTATAGAAAAGAACAAATTATAGTTGTGAGAATATATTCCTGTTGTCAGCTGAGGTAGAAAAAGCATGATCTTCATCCAGTCACTGAAAGCTATGCTAATTTACAGTGAATAGGTTCTAGAATGTAAATTTAGCTGTGTTCATAAAAGCTTGAGCTGTGTGTTTCAGATAAGAGAACAGCAAGAGTTAAATGAAAGAAGATGCTATTTCTGAAAAGGGAAGCTCTGGGAAGGTGAAGGAGAAAGTCAGCACTTCTGTTAGGTAGAAACTTCATCCACAAATGAATTACTAGTGACTCTTCAAATCAAGTTTAAAAACTCTCTGAGTCACTCTTAACAGCAGCTAAAATTTATGCTTTAGGTGGCTGGTAAGGTGCAAAAGACATAACAATAAAATTACTTTGAGGAAATAATTTGAAAAGAGACAGTCTTAGTCTAGATTACCCTTGAATCAGATTATTTCTTCAGGCATTATCTTCTGAAACTTTTAATAAGAGGACATAATGGAGAACACACTGTGTATTTTTCCAAACAGTGTTTAGAATCTATCTCAAAATTATCAGTCCAATAAAGAGAAAAGTCAGCTTAGCCTACTTTCAAACTACGTAATAAGTCAATTCACAGCAGTTCCCAGCTTCAGAATGATCTACCACATATTTTTAGTACTAAGAGTAGTAAGTGTTACAAAATTTATATATATGTCTGATAATGAATAAACAAAAATCCTTTTGAAAAGGCAGATTCACATGGCAAGTATTTGTAGTTCAGGTAATTGCTCATGATCAACATCTTCCTGGTAAGAATTGCTTCTCCTGAAGTTTTACACTTTTCTCCCTACTATAATGCTTTGAAGAAAAGAAACCCTATTTTGTGACTAGTTCAAGTAAAAGACAAATATTCCGACATTTTCAAGTTTATGGATACACAAGCAGAAAGAGCACAGTAGAAGACAGTAGCCTTTGTGGACACAAATCTCAAAGACTTTGGCTGCCAGATAGATACATAGATATACTTGAAATTAAATTTGAAATTTCTTACAGTCATTGACCATCCTTTACCTACTCATCTTCAATCTGATGAGGTGTTCTGACCTATGGCTGAGAGATGTTATGCGCTTATGCAGTGAGAGTTCTAAAATTTTATAGGTGTTTACCAAGGAAGGGTTAATGTTCCTTCAGTTAACCCCCTTTGATACTTTTACAATTGTACATCCTCATTCTACATTAAGATTATATTACAGGCTGATATTCAAAATTAGTTTTCTTAGTCCTGCAAGGATTTCCTATTTATACAACATTAACAAATTGTAAAAACAAACAAACAAACAAAAAAACCCCCCACCAAACAAAACCCAACACAACAAAAAAACCTCACCAGTGTAATTAGAAATAAACAGGTGTTTTATCTGCCATACTGTGTTCTATGTGGGTCACACTTACTGTGGCTTTAGGCCCACAGATCAGTAAAAGAATTTCACCTTTCCACCTTCTTAACTAACTTTCTTTGTTTAAAATCTGTCATCACTTTTCAGAGCAATTAAAGTTTTATCTGAAAGCCTCATGTTCAGGCTCAGGTTTTTGTAGGACACTGTTCAATGGGTCGCTTTTGACATTGTTCACTGTTCAGTGTGTCAAAACTCAGGGGTGGACCTACTTTGAGAGCATATTGCCCTTAAGAACACAGAAGTAGGGTATGTTCTCCAGTAAGGATGATGTAACTGCAAGGAAAATCACAACAGAAGTAAATAAATATTTGAATCTCAAGACAATATCATTCATACAGCATACGCTATCTTGAATATTTTACCAGATTTCACAGCTGTTGACTGCCCAGAAGAGGAAGTTGGCAGACTCATTGCATGACACCATTATCTCAGTAACAAGCTGTAAGGAGCCAATTTAATTTTGATTTCTGTCTCAACACTGTTTGTCAGAGGCATGTGGGGAAGTGGTTGCACATGTGCCACTTGCAGGAGGCAACTAGGAGAAGATGGGAGTAAGCCTTGTCTCTGGGGAGAGTTTGCCTGGCAAGCACTTCATGTCTCACATGGGATAGGCAGTCAGCAGGAGACCACCAAGAACACTGTACCCTCCAGAGAGGTTCTCCAATCAGATGGCAAAAGGTCTCCACCAGTGGACTGCAATGGAAGGTTGGACTGGGCCAATGGTCTCCTGTCAGCAGGCAGACCTTGGGAGGAGCCAGGGGATATAAAAGTAATTGCATCACAAGCTCTGAGGTCTTGTCTTTTTGGCCTTTTGCTCTTCTTTTTGCTCTGTCTCTAGCCTGCTTTTGCTCTTTTTGCCCACGCTCACTCATCCTCCCTCTTGCTGGGCGTTTGGCTGGACACCAGCTGACCTCCGAGCCTCCTGCTACCTGTCCTGATGCCCTGTTGTTCCTGTGCGACACCCTGCCTGCTTTGTCCCTGTGTTCCTGCCTGCCTCTAACCTTGCTTTGCTGACCCTGCCCACTGTTGCGATCCCTGCCGTGTCCCTGTCCAGGGTTCTGCGCCTCCTGCCCGATCCCCACTCACCCCGTGTCCGGCCACCCGTTGCCGCGGGAGCTGCAGCTGTGGGGCCGCACCTCTCTGGGGCTCCCCAGCAGGCACCATGCACACACCTCCTGCTGCTTGGACATTGATGGCACTCCCTGACCTTTTCTCTCTGTCTCCCCTTTTTCTCTCCCCCCACCTTTTTTCGTTTTCCTTCCTCCTTTTCTCTCTTTTCTACTCTTCTTTAGTAGGGCAACACCTTCTTCGTTACCAATAAACGGTTCTCAGATATAATATTTGTCTCGTTTGAGTTAATTTCATCCTGGAGCTTCCATTTCAAAAGAACTCCCCACAGTTCCCCATAGTGGAACATAACACAAACTGACAAAACATAATGACCAAAAGAAAAGTAAAAAAATATTTCCACGTAAAGAAGTGAGGAAACAATGACTTCAGGGATAGGTTATGAAAGGTTTCTCAAAGTAAACCTCCATGAACACATCTCCCCACAGTGACCTTGACACAAAAAGGATCTGTGATTGATTTTTGCCACCCCTACTCTTTATGTAGAAAGAGAAATTAGAGATAGAGGGTGGCAGGATGGGGAAAAAATGGAGTTATGTGATTTGAAGAATTTTATTTTGGTAAAATATGATTTTGAATAAATTCAGAACTAAAAAGCCACAAGTAATGTTAACTTCATATCTTTCTTTGATAAGCTAATTTAGTATTGAAATTCCAGAGCCTTCAGCGGAAGCTGTATGAGGAATGGCTGAGGTCACTTGGTCTGTTGAGCCTGGAGAAGAGAATACTGAGGACAGACCTCATTGCAGTTACAATTTCCTCGTGAGGGGAAGAGGAGGGACAGACACTGATCTTTTCTCTGTGACCAGTGACAGGACTCAAGGGAATAGCCTGAAGTTGTGTCAAGGGGGGTTTTGGTTGGATATTAGGAAAATGTTCTTCACCCAGAGGATGGTCAGGCACTGGAACAGGCTCCCCAGGGAAGTGGTCACAGCACCAGCCTGACAGAGTTCAAGAAACATTTGGACAATGCTCTCAGGCACATGGTGTGACTCTTGGGGATGGTGCTGTGCTGGGAGCTGGACTCAATGATCCTTGTGGGTCCCTTCCAACTCAGCAGATTCTGTGATTCTGTGAGTATTTTACAATTAGATTTCTCTACCTTCTGTGTAGGACCTCGGATCCAGGTTCTTAAGCTACAGCATTAGTGAAACTCATCCTGCATCATAACATCTTCCCTCTCTGGCCCAGAAAACATAACCGCTGCAGTGGTCACATTATAACTTTTGACACAAGATGCTAGGTTTGAAGAGCTCATGAAAGTTTGTGTGTTAAGGCTTGTTTCAGACTGAAGACATTTTCTTCATTTCTCTTCACTTTGAGAACACAAGAAGCAAGGACTAGATGCAATGTTCACAGATATAGTTCACCACCTTTTTTTACTGTTCCTAGGTGAGTCTTGTACTTAACAATATTGAGGCACACTGTTACACTACAGCAGCTTACCAAAGGATAGCACCCAGTCTGTCTTACTGCACCAAAAATTAATATTAAGGAACTCCAGTAGACACAGCAGTTGTTACTGACCTCACTAGAAACAGCTCCTTTTTGAGAACACTCAGTGAACTAGTTTTTATGTGAGATATGTCCTCTCTGTTCCCTAAAATTCTGATCAAAATATCAGGAAATTTCAATACAGAGGGCAATAGTAATTCCATTACAAATCTTTCCCAAGTGAAGATTTAATTTAACTTCAGTATCACTTTCTTCCCAACACATACATTTCTTAAATCAAATTAGCATTTCTTCCATGACTAAACATTTTAAGATCCTTGTGTTCTTCTATTATCTACTTACACTTCCTTCATCAGCCGGTTTTTTTTCTTTATCATCTTACACCATTTTCTTGTTCATTTACTTGTGATGTTCTTCGAAGCAGTTCTTCTTCCTTCAGAAACCCTCCCTAAAACACTTCTGTTTCACTCACAGACTGATTTCAAAGGAAAGTCGGAGTAGTTTACTGAATTCACAGCAATTATCATTCTGTAGAAATAGAATAATCAATCTGTTGGAGCAGAAGGAAACGCAGTAAAAATTATTTGAAATTTAAAAAAAAAAGAAGAAAAGGAAAAAAAAAGGAAGAAAGAAAAAAAAAGAGAGAGATTACTTCTAAGTCTTTTCCTCAAACTTTTTTTCAAGGATTCAGTTAAAAAAAAATTACAGTTTATTGCATGAAGAAGTCAAACTTTATAAACTAACTGGCAGTTCTGGTGGATAACATTATATTTTAGACTTTTAACATTGCGTTAGTTACACCAGATAAACCAATATACAATGCTTCCTGCTTTCTTTTGGAAGAGATAAAGTTTGTGATTTCTGTAGTGTTGCTGAGGTTCAAAAAGTTATTGGATCTGCTTTGCATAAGGCATTACTCACTCATGCATTTCAGGTATTTCAGAATGACAAAAAAAATGTAGTACATTCAACATTGAGATCTCTCATCTCATATTGCTTTCTAGTTGGACAGGCTTTGCTTGTTCTATTATGTGAGAAAATCTATTGGTGACAAAGGGAGTTCAAGGCAAAATAAGAGGATATGCAGTGAACATCTCCAGTGCAGATACTACAGATAATTTTTTTCTTAGGTTTACTAGGGTAAATCAACAGCTGCATGTCACATAGAAATATAGAGAAAATTTCATCCCAGGAACAATACGGAGGGATTAACTGGGAGGCAGTCAACTTATACAATCTTTGTGACATTGGGAGCTTTGCAGGCTATGACTGCTCCTCTTATTTTTTTAGGCCTTCTATTGGAAGTTTGAGGAGAGTTTCTGTATGGAGAAGAGCCTTTATATTTGAAATATAACCTCCTGTCACACTGGAAGTTTTTCTTTCATGTCC
>NW_008239759.1:2220383-2225612 GCF_000691975.1 Corvus brachyrhynchos
TTGAAGCTCAGTAAATAAATCCAACAAATTCTTCTATATGAAAAAGATATAAGCTTTTTTTTTTAAATAATCTTTCTTGTGGTGATGCAATACCTTTATTGTATTTTTGTATAAGTTATCTGTACCCCAATGGTTCATCCCTACCTTGCCCACTCCTATTCCCAGTTGGTTCCCCCCAGACCCAAGCCTCTCCCTCGGTGCTCCCTACATGGTTGTTCTCCTCCCCTTGTTCTAGCTCTTGCCCTATCAATCACCCAAACCCCTCCTGTTGTTCCCGAAGGTCCAGTGTCCATGATCTGAAACCTCCCAATTTACCCTTACATGGTCCCCGTCAATCCCCCGAGACCCTACCCCTCTAGATACCTCCCCCTTTGGAAATCCCCTAAACCTCGATGCCCCATTGGGGCATGTGATCCCTTTCCCTCCTCCCCTTGAGGCTATTGGCCCAAGGAAATGTCTATCCTCGTCCATAGCCCTCCCTCAGAGATTTCTATTGGTCCCCAGTTAAGCCATCCCCATTGTAACCCCTCCCTTTATAAGGGGTTCCCTGGAGCTGCTCGCGGCTTGTCTCTTGAGAGTTGCCTCCAATAAACTTGGGTTATCCCGTGTGGCAAGCCTCCTTGCTACTTTTTATCCTCTCCCTCGTCTGGACTGCTGACATCCACTGTGCCTGGAGCTTCAGCTCCCTTGGGCAGAGCTGAACTCCTGAGGAGCAGCTTTAAAGCCAAGAGCCTCCAGCTGCTCCCCACTCCTGTCGCACACCGCAGGAGCTAGCCTGGGCAGTGGTCAGTGGCGGTCATTGCGACACTTTCTTTTTAAAATTTTTATTGTTAGGTTATAATCTCTCAGTGACCAAGTAAAGGCCAACTTATTCCTGAGAGGGCTTCACTGACATCAGCTAATATCAGTGAGTGCCACCAGATGTAAACCATCAACCAACAGCCTCATGTCTCTGTGCATTTCAGTCACATCAGAAGCTCTAGGAAAAAGTCCAATATTCAAGAAAAAAAAAAACAAGGATCAGAGAAATACTGTAAAATGAAGGCCAAGTTTAGTTCTACCTGCTTAAATCAGAATGCCATTTATGTGTGTTTGAGTTCTGAAATGATACCTTAATGCTCACCTACTTTGAAAATAAAGCTACATTAGAGTCATGCTACTTAATTTCACACACCAAAAAAATGCTTGCTTAAGCTTTTGTATATATTTCGTGAATGTGTGTCCAAAAAATTTTATTCACTGACAACCTCCCCTCAGTGGTACTAATGGGCAGTTCAAAATGACATTTTCCAGAGTTACCATGTTTCATTAAAGACAAGTTCAGAAAGGAATTAAAAATTTCTTACTTAATTTTCTGCATATAACAAGCCATTGCATTTTACCCATATTAGACTCAATAAGTTTATGAAGGTGAAATCATTCCTCAGAAGATAACCTATTACCAGAATTTCTGTTCTCAGAAGCTGGTGAAGTCAGAGGCACTGCTGTGTATGCATCTGGCATTCCAGATGGCCTTAGAAAACCATGTCTTCCCATCTCAGTCTGGTTGAATGTGGTTTTGAACATAAAATTTCCACATTGTTTTGACCTTTAACACCTGGGAAAGGCCTACTAAGAGGACTATGGGAAGACTGTCTTTACCATCTAAGTATATGAACCCAAATCCTTTGGTTTTGTTTCACATATTGGCAAATACCAATGTGTTTCAAAGCAAATAATTGGAGAGAGACAGATGGACAGACAGACTGATAACTAAGAAAAGATGCATTAAATGATGTGTTCGGCTTCCTACATCATGCTTAAACATGTTTTCACATGACCTTCACATGGAATATTTGATTTTGCAGATGCTCAACTAGAGTTTCTTGAAAACTCTTGTTTTCCTTAGAATATGAAAAAAGGCATAAAACCAGAGGGTCAAGTCTGATCAACCATAAGAATTTAAGTATGTGCCAGCAGAAAGAATTGTGATATTTCTTCTCCATGAAAAGTGATGATAGGATAATAGCATATTGTCCAAAAACAGAACTTGGACCCAGGCTTTCTTTTTCATTTATTTACCTATCTAGTGTCACTTATTTCCTTACACATTCCTTTGCCATTATATATTATACCTTGAATTAAGTCTTTGGTTCTGGATTAATCTTCAGAAGACTTCATAAATTAACAACTGAGTTTTATATGGGTTTTGAATGCACTCAGACAATTTTATTTCATCTGAAAAAAGCTCATTATTCATTGTGCAATATAAAAATTCATAACAGTTTTCCTCATAAGACATTGCTAACCCGCAGACATTAAAAACCAAACATGCTTCAATGAATTATATGATCAAACACATAATGTAACTTCAAATACAACTGACAATGGGCAAAACAAAACTGACAATTCAAGACAAATATGCATTATATATCTTATGCATTTTATCCAGAATTATTCTCATCATTCTGAAAAAAAAGCAAAATAATCTGCTAAGAACAGAATCAACTGATGCCTGAAGAAGCACTAAATTAAAATCTAAAATAGCAGTTTCTTGTCCTAACCACCAATGAGTAATGAAAATTTTAGTGTGTATCAGTAAGGAAAAGAGTAGCACTAGCTGCCTTTCACATATTGATTATCATGCATCTGATCCTGCATTTCTTATTTAGGTGTTTGTTAGTCCCTGACTTGCAAATATTCCTACCTCAGCCCCTACCCTCAAACTCACACCCCATTGTTTGGCCTACAAAGTACAACCTTAAAGAGCAAAGTCATAGAAGTTTACAGTTTTTCTTCTATGTAATTTCCTAAAATAAAAACTCTACTCAAACACTATCCAGATTTCTTCTTAATAAAGCAAAACTATGAGCTCAAAAGTTGATACAGGCTAGGGGTGATCATACAGAGCCAAATGCATCTGGGTTTTTAGGTATCAAAGCCTTTGTCAACTTGAGCAAAAAGATTAAAAAGGTAAAATAAAAGAATATAGCTACAAACCACTGTTTCTAATATATTATTATGAACAATCCTAAGTGAAAAAAATTAAAAAAAAAAAGAAAATAAATTAGCTATTGATGTATTTAAGCTTATGATCTCATGATCTTATTCACGAGAAAGAAATAGTTCATATCTTGATTTTTTTTCTTTTTGGGGGGAGAAATTTGAATTTGCACATTGACAGGGGTAAAGAGAAAAGTAGGGATTTTACATAGGCAGAAATTAATATAAAAGTATGGGAAAATTATGCTTCTCAGGTAACCCAAAATTATGTTAAATCTCTGGTTTAATGAAATGACAGCACTTCAAATTCTGTCACATATGGGAAGTCATAGTAGTCTGCATTGCAATGCCACACAAAATATTTTAACATAATACCCACACAGTCACCTTTCACATCTTCAAGGATAGGACATCAAACACCTCATAATGAAAAGGTAATTCAAGGTGTCAAGACAGTACTTGCATTTCACCATGGAATCCATAACTCAAATACAAAGTGTTCTAATTTTTAATCAGCAGAGACTAAGACATACCTAGATGTTTACGATGCCTTCATTCCAGAATAGCAACCACAAAATACCGTTGGAGTACATTGAAGGAAATGCAAGAAAGGCAAAAAAAGAAATCCAAAGACAAATGTTTTTAGAATTTCACAGACATTTTCTTTAATGCATGCAACACAATTCTTTATATAAAGGCATAGAAGAATGATTACCTAACTATAGTTACTGAACTTGTCACTACTCAAACTAGAAAAATGTTAAAGATTGAGTAAGGGAGACATATCTGAGGAAATAAAAAAATGTCTTTGTGTACATTGACAGGGCACTTGCCAGAATTCCAGGAAAACAGATCATACATTTATCTGCTGTGCACTCTTTTCACAGGCTGCCATTTCAAAGACATTTAACACTTCACACCACAAGGCAGTTACAAAAAGATACAGCAGATGTTTGATGGCATGGAGGGCAACAGGGTCCAGACAAATGTTTTGATCTGGAGAAAGGAATCCTTTTCTCACCAGCAACAACTATGAAATGAAGGAAACTGTTGAAAATGCTTTAGAGGGTATCTATCAAAAGACAAGGGCAAAAATACATACAGTCTTTAAAAAATAACTGCAGAAATATGTAGGTAGCTTATCCCTCAGAGCTGAAAAAAATCCAGCAATAGGCCAACTCTGCTCTTTGAATGGAGTGTGAGGCTGACATGGTAACAGATCTGGGGTTGCACTCAGACAGCTTTTTTTAAACAAACAGAGCAACAGTACAAACAGATAATAAACAAGTACAAACAAAAAAAAATTAGAACAGTAGAAAAGAAAGAGTAGAAAATTGTCAGAAACCAGTAGTCAGAATTGCAAATGCAGGCTTGCAAATACTGGAGCAAAAGCAGATTCTTCCCCAGGAGCCATGCAGAAGCTGTGGTCGAGATCTTTCAACTATCTTTCTGTTGGGGTCTCGTCCCCCTGCCATGTAGCCCTGGGAGAGGGGCCCTGAGGGGACAGACACGGGGTTTCCCTGCCCCTGCTCAGCCTCGTTCCCATTGGTTGTTTTGTGTTCCCTGCGCGGGCAGAAGGACCCTCGGGTCCTGTGACTGTGAGAGTTCCTCGGCAGTGGAGAAATAAACATCTCTCTGAAACAGCTATCAAGAATCTGTCTGTCCATATATATTTCCTTTCCACGGGACTCCTGGTTTGATATATGCGTGTTGCAGGATCCCCACTGGAACAAATGGTGGAGAATGGAGAGCAGAACGATCCCCGATCCCTAAGCGACTGATTTGTGTGAGTAAACCCTGGAAACTTTGGATTCCTCTTCTTGGTTTTGCTTTGCTATTCCGTATCTAAACTATGGAGGAACGGTGGGAAGACTCTTGGCTCTCAGAGCCGCATATGGACATTTATCTTAAACTTAAAATGATTCTTGAACAACGATTTGTAAATTTTAGCTTGATCCAAGCTCAAAAAGAACTGAAACACTTCCTGGCATGATTGTTTAAGAACTTTTTCTATGTTTCTTGGGATTTAATTCTTACCAAGGGCTTTTGGAAAACCATTTGGACACAGTTAATACTGGAGTCAAAATATATGCCGATGGAAGAATATTTTCGTGAATATTATTTCGTTACCGAGACTGTTGAGCAATGTCAGCTGTGTCCTGGCGAAGGGAAGCCTGGCGCAGGGACCGTGCGGCCCAGGCCACGTGCACCGAGCGCTCTGCGAGCAGCAGCGAGGCAGTTCCCGCG
>NW_008239759.1:2226317-2226640 GCF_000691975.1 Corvus brachyrhynchos
TCCTATTACCCCCAGTGTATTCCCAATCCGTTTTTTCATCCATGGTTTCCCTCACAAAACCATGCTTTTGCCAATTGTTTCCCCAAAAATCCCTTTCCAATGCCAAGTGGGGGATGAAAAGGGGGAGGGAAGAAGTTAAACCCTCTCCTGCCTCAGTTTCCCCACAAAACATGCTCAGTGAGTTCTGTCTCCCTTCTGTCAGCCCTAAGATGTTCCACAGAATCTGTTTAGACATTTAAACAGGAGGGTGGCTCGTTTTGTTTTGAAACTGTTCTTGTTATGTTTATCCAGTTGTTTTCATTCTCCTTTTATTAAAATAAAAC
>NW_008239759.1:2226829-2232053 GCF_000691975.1 Corvus brachyrhynchos
GGCAGAGCTCCGGCCATGCGGCTGGAGAAATAAACACCTCTGAAACAGCTATCAAGAATCTCTCTGTCCATATATATTTCCTTTCCACGGGACTCCTGGTTTGATATATGCATGTTGCAGTATCCCCACTGCAACACTTTCAGGTTATTGTGCTCATAACTAGATGACAAAAGTTATGCTCAATATCTGTTATGAACCAGGTGAAAAAGGCTAACCATATTTGAGGAATGTAGCCTGATTTAGACTATGTTGACCATTCACAGCAGCTAGTCTTAATAAATTAAGCAGTCTTGAGCTGCTAAACTATGAGATACAATTCCTTTAAGGACTTCAAGTCATCTTAACCATTTAAACTATATCAACAGGAGAGATGATAGTGTTTTATAAAACACTTGATAAATGGATTCTTGAAAGATAAACTAGCATCTGAAAATCCTACTGATTTCAACAAAAAATATCTGACCTTGAAGTCCTTTAAGAAACACTTAAAATCCTGAAGGCAGTTTGTATTTTCATTTTTCATTTAAAACCATAATATCAAAGACTCATGTATCTGTGTTTTGTACTCTTTATACAAAATATTTCAATTCAGTCCAGAGTCTGCAGCTGTGGATAAAATGAAGCCATTCTAATTATGTGTCCTATCCCAAACAGGAATTACAATGGAAGTAACTCTTTTCTCCCACTCTTTTACAGGTTTAAAGCTTTGTTTACTGACCAAAGAGGAGCAACCATTACATTTAATTCAGATATATTAAAAAAATGCAATGAAACACATAGAAGAAAATCTCCTCACACTCATTAGATATCAGGTAGCAACAGGCAGGTAGGATACCACTTGGCAAGGTCTAAGCTTTGGAGATAATTTTGATGTTTACATGTTCCAAGATACCTATGCTTCTGTATTCTGAAATTAAATTCATAGAAAAAAAATCACAAAAGTACAGTACACGACTGTGGATTTCTTATAGCAGTTAGTCCTAACAAGCATCGTGAACTACTCCCATGAAGAGATCAAACTGTCTGCTAAGATTTATCTATTGGGGACTTGAAATGATCTGAAAGGGGTAGGGTGGGAATATTTGAATATACTTGTTTACTATTCTTTGCATTGCTTCTTACTGTCTTGTTACATCAGGCCAGGCATGTGATTGCTCTAACAGAATTTGGCAGTATATGACTAACACACTGAAAAAAAGGAGGGGTGTAAATAAATAGTTTTCCTGCCTGTGGAGGGCTGTGAGCCCTTGGCACAAGAGCCCTCTGCACTCCCTTGGAGGAGAGAGGCCTGAGGGCAAAAAGACTTTCCCCAGAGATAAGCAACCTTCCTCTGGGTCATGGTGACAAAGTGAACCACCCCCAGCATGCCTCGTTTCTATATGGTAACAGCCTGTACCCAGTTGGCTAGTTGGTTTCTACCCCACTCCCTGCCTTTCCCATAAAAAGCCCCGTTTCTGCCCATGACTAGGCAGCCTTTGTCCCTGGCCTCCCCTTCACAGGGGCTGCTGGACAATAAAAGCTGCATCTGTGGAATAGCCAAGCGAGGCTCCTGTCTCTCTGTCCACAAGTTCGCCTTGGGTGATTTCAAAAAGAGCTGAATCACAAGAGCTGGAATCACTTGTAGCAAAGAAGTTGCTACACTTGCTGGAATCCCCTGCTGCCCCTGCCCATTTCCCTCTCAGTCTTTCACATATAAATCCAAAACTCAAAGCTTGCCAAGTAAAACCACCCACCCCAAATACAAATCAAAATTTCAGGTGCCATGATTCTCACAAATGGCATTTCAAACAAATAAAAAGGTATTTATTCTACATAAAAACTCAAATCTTAATAGGGACACTTTGTCATATAGCAACTGTTAGACATATAAGGTTGATTCAAAAACACTGTGAGTATATGTTGCGCTGCACTATTAAACTAACAAAGCCATATTTTTCCTTCTTCATAGACTCTTTCCTCATTTAGTATACAAAACGGATCATTCTCATTTAGTGATCAGTTATTTGATATGCTGTTCTTTCTTCATCACTAATTGGATTGCCCTGGGCCTTAGATATCACGTATTATTCCAGTGCTGTTCTGGTGACAAAGCTATTAATTTCCTCATGTGACTTTCTATGCCACTTATTATTAGATCATCCACTAGAATTTCTATTCAATTCAGTTGCAACTGATTATTAATCTGCAGACCATTGACAGGCTGGTACCCAGAAAAGAAGTAACTGTGGGTGAAACTCAGGTTTTGCTCATGTGGGTTTTTTCCTTTTGTTAAAAAAGGTGGGGGGACAGGAAGAAAAAGAGGGAAGAGGAAAGGGGAAAGGGGATGATAGGAGGTGGGGAAGGGGAAGGGGAAGTGGGAGGGGAAAGGGAAGTGGGAGGGGGAGGGGGAGGAGGAGGGGAAGTGGGAGGAGAAGGGGAACGGGAAAGGGAAGGGGAAGGGGAAAGGGAAGGGAAGGTTCATTTAAGTAGCGTGAGTAGCATTACAAAGGATCTGCCTGGGAAAATCAGTTCTACTCTTCCTTCTGCCACAACTCACTGTGAGACAGTTACTTTTGCTTTAATCCTCACCTACCACAAGGAAGATTCATGAATGCAAGATTCTTAAGACCAGTTGGTAGCAAAGAAAAATTTCCTCTTTTTTTAATAAATGGTTCACATTATTCTGCAAATTCTTGCCACAAAAATACAGCCTTAATTTTTCAGTGATTCCATTAAAGGCAAAAAATTATGCACTGTGAGACAATACATTTTTAACAATTCTTATTTTATCTTTACTTTCTTCTTACCCTGTGGGATAGAATAAAATATGTTAAATATTACTTATAGTCATAAATATGAATACCAAAAAAAAGGATAAAAGTAGCATAGTGAGTAATGTTAGCTTGCCTACAAAATTTGCATCCAATAGATACAGAAACATCAGAGTCAAAAAAGTCTTAACAGAGTTCTGGTAAGTAAACAGTAAAATCCATATATGTAACCACTAGGAACTTTTTATCCAGATTTCTTAGAGACTTTTCTTTCTATATAAACTCTGAGATTCTGGAATTATGAAGTGGGTGAAAAAGAAAAAACACAGGAATCCAGTTCTTGGTTGTCCAAGTGAAGAATCTGGCATAAATTACATGTAAAAAAAGTTAGAAATTACAGACTGTGGTGTTGGACCTACCAGTGTTTCCTTTGCTCTCTCTGGTTTTAGGTCCCACAAGTCATTGGTATCATGCATATCTAGATAACTGAATTCTGCCTAGCTCTGACAGTTGATATAAGGCTATATAGGAAACCCTGAGAAGCTTGAAGGGTATGCAGGTTTTATAAAAAGAAGAATTTTAACAATACTGAAAATGGTCTAAGTATTAAGAAACTGTTTTGCAGTCTCACATATTAAGAGGCTCTAGTAAGAGATATTAATGAGAAAAGTTTCCTCTGTTTAGCCTATAAATGTCGTCTTATTTCTGTCAACAATTATTTTAATTTCATCTGAAATTAATTACATCTATTTTTATATTATCATGAGGCAGCATGATACAAATTGGTTTATAATATGAAATCAATATTTGATTAAAACTGTATTATTATAAGTGTGGCAATATTTTTGCTAGAGTTACTATGCCTTGCTTATAGTTTCTTTCCCCATTGTCAGCCGTCTTTTCAATTCAAATAAAGCACTGCACTGCAATTCCAGTATCTTGGATCTGAACTACCTATTTCAAAATAAAAGATCCCATTCTGAGGGAAATGCAGGTTTCTTTCATTGTCTGGAGGCAGTAGAAGATGATAGATTTATTTATAACTTAGTCTTCTGATTTGTAGCATGTTATTTAGTCCACAGGAAAAAGAGCTTTCAGACGTCTTCACTAATTCATCAATTCTGCACTATGCTGTTTACCAAGGTTATAAGAAAGCTATACTGTTTTCCTGGTCTAGCTGTTTCCTTGTGCCTGTTCGTAGCCATGGTTCCTGGATTCTGTGGCTGCAGCCATGCAGCACAGTGTTGCAGACTGGTTTGAACCACCACATTTTGCTTATTTAACCAAAACAGTCTGGCATATCCAACTGGCAACCCCATTTATTTCTCTGCAGACTTGATGCAGAAATAAAGGAAGAAATATGAAATAAAGGAAGCAGCCTCAGCAAGACAGGTAGATTTCATCTTGCAGACTAAGAGGTAAAAAGGGTTAGTAGGCTGAGACTTTAGAAATTGCCAGACTATAGGAATAAAGGAGCTTTGTAGTCCCTTAATTTTTAAAATAATTCCACTAGAATTATACTGAAAATATGTATTATTTAAATTCCTTTGTTTGGTTTCATTCTATAGATCCTTTCCAGGGAAAAAAAAAAAAAAAAGCAACTTCATTTAAAGACACAAGAGTTTGAAGAATGAAGAGTTGTCACTATTATGCTATCTTTTAAGAATGAAATTGTCATTATCTTAAACTATTTCAATATACAGTAGTTGAAGACTGACTTGAAAGATGGAGCTTGTGTTGGGATCTTGTTTTCTGCATTAACATTAAATTCTGTTTTCTGGAAAGAAGATTGTCATGTGAAAGGGGAAAATTTCCTCAAACCCTTTTTGTTTGATTAGTTTGCCCATGCTTCAGGAAAACTGAGACCCCTGTGCCTGATCAGTCTGTCAGAATCCCATTACAGGGACTCTATACTGAGCAGTTGAATATAACAGAGGGCAGTTTGACTAACTTGTTCAGGATCACTGGTCAACAGAAAGACTCCCTCTGGGACTCCACAATTTTACTTGAGTATGTTACCCACTGCCAGCAACTGCTAATGCTCTTGAAGGACTCATACTGACAATTCAGAGAATAACACTCTTTATTAATAAAATTGTGAAAGGTTGAGGTTCAAGGATTTCCAGTGATAGTATCTGATTGCAAAGATATATTTAAAGCAATATACAAACATGTTCTATCCCTAAAAAAAACTATCTCAGGATAATCGCTTAGAACACATAGACTATGGTTCTTACCCAATAGGTGTTCCTGTGGAGAAGACAGGTTCAGCCCATTGATTAATCCCAGAAGTTATGATGGAGTCTTCCCTAACTTCTCCACATTCTAAACATACATTTATGCATATATTTCTTATATTTAGGTGAAGCGTGAGTGTCAAACATCATACTCAGTGAAGAGTGGTTGTATCTTGGAGGCAAGTAATGTCAGTATTATATCTAAGCTAACCTTGAGATGGAGATACACATCAGTAT
>NW_008239760.1:0-451 GCF_000691975.1 Corvus brachyrhynchos
ACTGGCACTGCCCAGTGCTCCCAGTGCCACCCAATGCCCCAAACTGGCACCGCCCAGTGCTCCCAGTGCCCCAAACTGGCACTGCCCAGCGCTCCCAGTGCCCCCCAGTGCCCCAAACTGGCACTGCCCAGTGCTCCCAGTGCTCCCAACTGGACCCCCATCCCCATGGCTGGGGGGGACACGGGGCCGGCAGAGGGGACCCCCAAACACCACAGACCCCACAGGTCAGGAAAAGTCTTCTCATTGCCCACAGAGCCACGGCCAGCGCGGGTGCCCAGGGACAGCCCAGGGACACCCCGGGGACACCTCAGGGACACCCCGGGGACAGCCCGGGGACAGCCCAGGGACACCTCAGGGACAGCTCAGGGACACCCCGGGGACACCTCAGGGACAGCCCAGGGACAGCTCAGGGACAGCCCAGGGACACCCCAGGGACACCCCGGGGACACCT
>NW_008239761.1:0-1056 GCF_000691975.1 Corvus brachyrhynchos
AGCAAAACTCACTCGGGTCCCTGCCATTCGGGCACCACGTGTAGCAGGGGGTGGTCCCGGGAGCAGGGGAATCCAGCCAGAGTCACGATACGAACACCGATATGATTTGAGCATCGTGCTCCCCCTTTTATTATTCGATTACACCAAGTTATACTTTTTTCCAAAGTTCATGCCCCTTTCCCATGAGAAAGCCTCTAAGCAGCGGGGGAGCTGACCAGTGTATACCTTTTCCCAAGGCTGTTTCACCCAAGGCTGTTCAAGGCTGCTGGCTGGCAGGTGCCTAGCAAGCCTATCTTCAGCCTGAGGCCCCTTCAGGGGTACTTCTGCAACAGCCCTGGGATGCCCAAGCCCTCCTGGGGTATCCTATATTCCACAAGGAATCCCTCTACAACGTGAGACGAAGCTGAAAATGGAGACGGGAGAAAAGAAGGCGGTGCCGCGATTCTTGCACGTAGCTTAAAAACCTTCTTGCATGCCGTGGTAAGAAACTGTAATACCACAAACTGTTTTTCTCTTTAATCCATTTGAAGTACATGGGGGGATGGAGAATCCACTTGTTGCCTGTGAAGAATGTGAAGAGTTCCTATGCCAGGCTATATAGAAGCAGTGAGAGGCTTTTAGAGACTTGTGGCGAAGAAAGCCTCTTTGTGCAGGCCAAAATAACTTATCCTTAAAAAGATTAATAACCCCATGTGATGGCCCATGTTTTGCAGTGTGAAGGAACTGTGAGATTTTTCATGGGAGAGATGTTTTACACCACAGCAGATTTATTGTTTCCAGGCGGGTCTGCTGTTGGTGGCAGGTTGGGGACCATGTGCAACTGAAGAAACCCCTTTTTTCCTTAAGCATAAGAGAGAGACTTTTCAAGAACTGCAACACTGACTAAAATCCCATGTTCTGTTATCCTTTGTGCGAGTTGGGTAAAAGGAGAGAAGTGCTGGAAGGGAGGGGGGATTTGCTTTAATTTCTTGTTATTTCTCTTTACTTTTAATTCTATTAGTAATAAAACTCTTTCATTGTACTGCAACTGTTTAAGGTTTGTGCCTGCTTTGCTTT
>NW_008239761.1:2616-10883 GCF_000691975.1 Corvus brachyrhynchos
CCGCGCCTGACCGGGCCCTGCCCTGGGCCCTGCAGCTACCTGTCCCAGCTCCGGAAACGAGAGAGAGCTCCCCCGGGCTTTGTCCATTCTTAAATGTGGACCACAGAGGCGGTCAAAATTTAAGCGGCTTAAAAATTTGTCAGTATTCAAACTAGCCAGTTGATAGGTTCTGTCAGGTCATAGAGGAAGCTGTAAGCATCTCTTTGCAGGAAAATCCGGAGCTATGCTTGCTAACCCATGACACCAGGCATCTAAGGACCTGGTTGAAATCCAGCGCAGGTGGTCCCTGTGACCAAATTTTGTACACAGTGCACTGATGTCATGTGCCAACACCCTGGCGATATTGAGCTGGACAGACATGGAGGCACCAGCTGTGGATGAATTTGTCAGGTAACTCCAAGAATATGAAGATAATCTGACTTCCTCCCTATGAACCTGTGTCTTGGCTGTGGAGAAACTGTCGCAAGAATTGTCCCAGCAATTAAAAGAAGGGTATGTCTTCCTCACTCATACAGACCAATGTCTCAACCATTAGGATTCAGCCTTTTTCTGCTCAAGGGAAAGGGTACTGGTGGCACACACCATGTGCTACCCTGTGGTTTTATCTGGGTGACCAGAAGGAGGACATGAGAAAGTGGGATGGCGAACCTACCTAGAGACTAAAAGCTTGGGTACAGGAACTTCAAGGAAAAGCAACAGCCAAAAGGTGTCCATCCAGGAAAATTTCTCCTCCAGTGTCTGTTGGGTCGAGTAGAAGGGCTGGTCGTACTTTTTACCGTCTTCTGCTGCCCTACCCCCTGCCTTCTGTTTTGCAGCTACAAAAATCAAATAATAAATACTTTGACCAGGAATAGGGGGGCCTTGCCTCTGTCCAGGTGGAGGAAAGGGACAACCCAGTTTACTGGATTGTGAGGGTTTGATGTCCTGGCACATCAGCCTCACAGGAGTATAGATCTCTGGTGGACACTGGTGCCCAGTGTACTCTAATACCATCAGGTTACAAAGGGACAGAATCCATATGTATTTCTGGAGTGACAGAATTCTAAGAACTGTCTATGTTGGAGGCTGAGGTAAGCTATTACTGGGTTCCCTGCCGGCTCCGTGGCTCACATGCATGAATGCACAGACGCAAGGATGGCTTCAGTAATATTAAGCCGACGGCAAGGAGTTGAGAAGGGTCCTTGCTTAGAGTTCCACAGAAAGCAGTTTATTGCTACAACTTGTGAAGGATTCTAGAGGCAAATGACCCCGAACATGTGACAGCTTGAGCTTAAGTACAGGGGTGTGGCTAACACCAGGAGCCAACTGGGGAATCAGAACTGGGGTACATCACCATAACCGAACATGGCATCCTGAGAGAGGCTTCTTTCCCTCACCATAACCAATAAGTCTTTGGCACCAGAGACTGTCTTACCAAGAGTTCTCTGTCTCTTGTACCACAGGTCAATCGGCCACCACAACTCCTCTTTTCTGTATTAATTAGAGGCCTCTCCCAGAGATCCCAGAACCAAATGCTTCAAACAACCAAATAGACATAAACCAACAAAAACAATCAGAAACACCCACAACTCATCGTCCCAACAAGTCCTCAAATCCTTCAGGGGATTTTTTCTCTGGACACTGGTATGGATGCTCTCATGGAGGGGGGTAGTCTTTGCCAGGGTCTCTTTTGGCTGCAGTACAGTTCAAGCCTCCCCTGCCAGTGGTATCAGGAACATCCAGAGGGTGGTGGTGGGACAAGTGCTGGGTTTCCTAATGGAGTGTTGGTTGGCAGGTGTTTCTGCTACAGTTTTAAACAGAGTTAAAAATTTGCAATTTTCAGGGGAGGCCTTCCATTCCCTCCCTCTTTACATCCCCCTTTCTTTATTAACTAAGAAGCTGGAAAAAAAAAAAGGGAATGGTAACAGGGGTATGAGAACACGTCAATGGTGTAAACTTATCCAGTCGCAGCTCTGGTTGCGGGACGGCAGGTCAGTGTCTGCGGTGGAGATTTGTGTCGTCTCCGTCTCCAGGCTGCCTTCTTTGGTCCTTGGGTTGTTCTGCATCAACTCCAGGCACAGCTGTGTCTTTGGGAGCAGTGTTTGCTGGGCCGATGTAAGGCTTGATGTTCTTGCCTGGAAGCCACCTCGGGCCTGATGGTGTTGATACACAGGCATACCCCTGCCCCCAGGTTATTAAAGGGAAAGGGCCCAGTATTTGTTGGCTTTCAGGATCTTTGATCAGCACTGGTGGCTTCTCATCGAGCTTAGCTCGGGCCGAATTGGAGAAGTGCCAGAATACAGGGGGGCTTGGCTCTGTCGATGAGCAGTTTAGGAAATTTATCATGAAAAGGGCTTTACAGAGCGTCTCAATGGGAGAACTGGTCTCTGTCCCTCCTCGCTGTTGATCAAGGACCCGCTTAATGGTGCAGTGGGCCCTTTCAACAATAGACTGTCCTGTAGGGGAGCTTGGTATGCCTGTGCTGTGCTTCACCCCCCACTGATTGAAAAAATCCCTGAGTTTGTGGGAGGTGTAGGCAGGACCATTGTCAGTTTTAATTTGTTCTGGGACACCTAAGGTGGCAAACGCCAGGAGAAAGTGCCTGGTGACATCTTTGGCCTTCTCTCCTGCGTGAGCCGAAGCAAACACTGCTCCTGAAAACATGTCAATGGACACATGTATGTATTTCTGCCTGCTGAATGCCAGATAGTGGGTCACATCTGTCTGCCACAACTGGCAGCTGTTGAGTCCTCAGGGGTTAACCCCAGAGCCCAAAGATGGAACTTGGTGCTGCTGGCAGGTGGGGGACGCGCTGGTTGCGTGGTAGGTGGAAAATGTGCATGAGGGCTGGCACATTCTGATGGTAAAAGCTGTGGCTCATTTTGGCCTGTGCAAAGATGTCAGGTACATTAGCAGTCTGCACAGGCATGGCCAGGGCATCTGCTCTTCTGTTGCCCTCTGCAATGGGCCCTGGGAGGTTGGTATGTGACCTCACATGAATTATATGAAATGGTTGCTTTCGGTGGGAGAAGAGGTAGATTAACTTCGAAACCAACCTGTGTAAATTTTGGTTTGGCACCTCCTTTAGCAAGGAATGTTCAGCTCTAGCAACTACACCGGCCACATATGCCAAATCAGTGACCAGATTAATTGGCTCTTTGAATGTTTCAAAAGCTCTGACAACGGCTGCTAGCTCTGCAATCTGCGGGGATCCTTGAACAATCTGGACGTTAGACTCCCACTTCTACATCTTTGAATCTTTCCAAGTCATCACGGACTTGTGTGAACTCCCCAAACCATCTGTGAAAATGGTCAGGGCTTTTAGAGGTGTTTGACTTTGGAGTGATTTTGGGGCCAAATGGAAAGCCAAATTAAACAGCTTATGACTGGGTTGGTGAATGGAAATTTGGCCTGTGTAGCTGTCAAGGGCGAACTGGAGGTGCTTAAACAGCTGATGACTGGGTTGGTTAATGGAAATTTGGCCTGTGTAGCTGTCAAGGGCGAACTGGAGGTGCTCATTATTCTGGAGCAAATGGTCCAGAACCCCAGTGGTCAATGGGAGGTAAATGCATGTGAAATCACACCCCGCAAGGCTGCGGAGGTGTCACTGTTGTACTGGGGATGGCAAAAAAGCGGCATAGACTTCAGTCCAGGAAGGGAATGGAATTATTTATTAATTTCCAAACTCGTCTATATAACCTGGTTCACTTGAATGGCATAAGGTTATTGGTCCTTTGACCATCCATCTCTTAGAATGATTGGTTAAACCCTACAACACCCATTTCAAAATATTTCTCCAGTTAGTAACATAACAAGCTGCATAACAATCTTGCACCTGCAAGATAAAGGATTGGTTTACAAAAATCTCTCACTGTTTTCAGCAAGCGTGCGTGTGAAAACAAACTTTCACATGGATGCTGGAAGAAAGCTGGAAAATTCTCTGCATCAAGCTTTCAGCATCCACATGGAGGCATGCCCTGGCTTTTATAATGAGCTGAGCCATCAGGTCTTGAGGTGTTGCAATGGTCTTAATAGGCTGATGGTGTAGGAAGACCCACTCGATGATAAAGAGTGGATCTTTCTGCGCAGTGTCTCACTGAAAAGTTAACGCATTGAACCTGGGTGACTTACCCAGGACGATGAGCTGGAACGGGAGAGTGGGGTCAGTCCTATGTGCCTGCTGGGAAGATAACGCTTCCTGTGCTGCGATGCTGGCCAGGTGGCTAGCTCCTGGGCCAGGCACCAGGCAATAGCCTTGCCTGCCACAGTAGCAGAGGACAGGTGCCGAAGGAGAGCAGGAGGCTAAGCAAGGTCCAGGCAAGGCTCCCTTTAGCTACCGATGGAGAAGACGCAAGGAGAGATGAAGCAACGAGGGACTCTTCTCGGGGGGAGAAGTACGGGTTTATTGGAGCCAAAGAAAAAGGGACCAAGAAGAGCAAAGAAAAGTCTCTGACCGGGGGTTTTCTACCCCACTGCTCAGGGCAGAGCAATCATAGAACATCCAATAACAGAACAGACAAGGGGTGTTACATAGGTGGGGATACATACAACTTAACCAATGGGGAGAGAGGTAGGCGGAGAGGGTGAACACGGGCCAATGGCAGAGTGATGTGGTAATCAAGGGAAGGGAGAGCGGTGGCCATTGCAGATGTGCAGGATGTCACGTCTTTCCCGCCTTGGCCAATGAACTTTCTTGCCAGACAGCCTGAGGGTGTCTATGTTGTGGCGGGCAGCTATCTTAGGGTTCCTGGGCCTCATAAGAATTAAACCACTGGACCTTTTGTTCAATGGAGTCCAGGACACCCTGGTGAGAGCCATGGCTCACCGCAACATTCCTGGACTTTCGTGATGGATTCCTGGGCCTCAGGAGTGATGGCACAGGGTGAGTCGAGGTCATCGCTACCTCAGAGAAGATTGAAAAGCGGTGCGAGGTCCTCTGTTGTGATCCCCAGCAGTGGACGCACACAGTTGATGGACCCGCAGAGCTGGTGGAGGTCGCGGAGGGTCTTTGGGTTATCTTTGATGGTGAGATGCTGGGGTACAATGGTCCGCTCACCGATTTGGAGTCCCAGGTAGATCCAAGGGCAGGTTCGCTGGATCTTGTCTTCATGGATTTCAAATCTGGCGTCTTCAATAGCCTTTACTTTCTTAGTTAGAACAGTGTCTAAATAGGACTGATCTCGGGAACAAACTAGTATATCGTCCATGTAATGCAGGATGATGGCATCTGGGAAAGTCTTTCTGATGGGTGAGAGGATGTGGGCCATGTACCACTGGCAGATGGAAGGCGAGTTTTTCATCCCCTGAGGGAGGAATCGCCAGTGGTACCTTTTCAGAGGGGCCTGCCTATTTAGGGATGGGATTGAGAAGGCAAACCGGGGTGCATCTCGAGGATGGAGGGGGATGTTAAAAAAGCAGTGTTTGATATCTATGATTGCGAATCTCCATTCACATGGCAGCATGGAGGGTGAGGGCAGGCCAGGCTGCAGGGGACCTATGTCTTCTATGACTTCATTTATTTTGCGAAGATCGTGGAGCAATCTCCACCTGTCTTTGCCAGGTTTCTTAATAACAAAGACAGGAGAGTTCCAAGGGCTGTTGGTCGGTATTATATGACCTTTGGAAAGTTGCTCTTCCACAAGGAAGTGAGCAGCTTTTCAGCTGATAGGGACCACTGGTCTATCCACACCAGACTATTGGTCTTCCACGTCAGCGGTGGGGTGGCGCGCTCTTCAGTGGCCCCAACTAAAAATCCTGAGGTGGCTTGGGGATTTCTAGTCTAGCTCCCCACTGAGACAACAGGTCCCTGCCCCACAAGGTAATACCTGACCTGACCACGAAGGGCCTGATGGTGGCTACCTGACCTTCGGGTCCCTCCATGATGATATTATCTTTTCTGCGCATGGAGACTGCAGCACCCCCAATCCCCGAGATGACTCTGTTGACTGGAGTCAATTTCCAGTCCCGTGGCCACTCAGAGCGAGCTATAATGGTGACATCAGCTCCCGTGTCTGCCATACCTGGAAGATATAACTTAGAACCTCTGTTAAGCAGACCACACTCTATCATAGGTTTATCTGGGCCCACAATTTCAACCCAGCATGCCATCGGGTTCTCCAGGATCCAGTCTCTATGATGTGGTAGTAGAAAGAATTGGGCAATAGCCATTCCCTTGTATAAAAACCAAGGGGGCTTATTGCATGAAACAGTCACAAAAGCTTCATCTTGAGGGCCGACGGCTTGGACTTCTGGAGTAACATAAAGTTCGTCTGGCCCATAAAGTCCATTTCCTGTAATTAAAATGTCTCTTGGGCCATCCGGGGGCCTGAATTGTCCCATAGGGATTTTATACATGCCCTCATTGTCAAACTGGATAGAAAGGGCACTCACCAGCTGCTGTCGGGTGCCCACCTGGACTTGTTGGGATGCCTCAGAGACTCAGAGCTCCTGGTCCACATAGGCGTAATCAGGAATTATTTCTGAAACCTCAGGATAGCAGGCAAGGCAGGGAGGGGGGCTTGGTATTTGGTGTCATAGCGCGTAGCTGTACCGCGTTTTGCTGGCCATTTCCCGAGTGGCGTTGGTGGTGGAGTTGACAGGTTGGGCAGTCTAATAGTGGGCATCCTACCAGTTGATGAAAGTCCTTGGCCACCCGATGTTCCTGGCAGTACTTAAGAAAGTGTCCAAACTCCCCACAATTAAAGCATCTTTGCTGTTCCTTGGGTGATGCCACCAAGGCTTCAGCCACCCCTTTTGAAACTGCTATTGCTATTGTGTGTTCAGTGGATGTTAGTTTGGCACAGGTTTCAATCATTTGATCTATTGTGGGCTCAGGGTCAAGAGGGAGGGCCCTTAGAATTTTCTTACACTCTGCATTTGAGTTGGCCATTGCCAAACTGCATAAAATCTCTTTGCGGGCTTCTGCATTCTCGACCTGCCTTTCAATAGAGCTCTTAAAACGATCAATAAATTTAATAAAAGACTCCTCTATGCCTTGTCTAACATCCGAAAAGTTCAAAGTGGGAGTGACATCATCTGGGGTCTGAAGCAGGGCTGCCTCCGCTGCCTTTTTAATATGTCCGAGGACAGCCTCAGGGATGTCTTGGGCCTGGTCCTGGGGCTGCTCAAAGTTACCCTCTCCACATAAATGTTCAATAGTTAGATGGGCTTTTGTGCGGTCTCCTTGATATGTTTGTAGGAGGCCCCTTAACTGTTTCTTCCATGTTCTTTCCCACAGCATATTCTCCGCGGGAGAGAGCAGGCATGACACAATATTTTTGATATTGTGAGGCACTGTCTTGGGGTGACTTTATGATGTGTATCCCCTATCGCTGCTCTATGCCCAGAAATTAATTTTTTGCCTTTTCTGTGCCTTTAAACTGAGCCTGAGAGGGGGGAGAGGAAAAAAACTGAGCAAAACTTTTCAAAGCAGTTTGTTTCAAGGACACAGAGATAGACATGGCTCTCTGCATTCAGCTGCGGCAGCAGATCGAGAGCAGAGGGAAGCACCCTGCTTGCTCTTCAGCCAGCTTTCAGCCCTTTTTCTCCGGAGAGAGAGATGGAGAGCTGAACTTTTGTTTTCCTGGGACTTTGGGTTTTTCCCCTCTTCTTTTCTGGACTGTTTCAACATCAGAGCACATTGGGAGGATTTTTTTTCCATCAAGGCCCCGGAGGAGGGCCCACCCCATCCCAGCTCCGCGGAAAAGGGGAGAGGCTACCTATGGAAGGACTCTGAAATTTCCCCAGGTTTTCTCTCCACAGTGAGAAGTTTTATTATTATTTATCATTGTTGTCCTTTTCCTGTGTGTTTGTTAAATAAATAGTTTTTTCTCTTTCACTTTCCTTCGAGGAAAATTTATTTTTTCCCAAACCTGGTGGCGGAGGGATGGTTGTAACCTGCCTTCTATCAGAGGATATTTTCCTCCAAATTTGTCCAAATCGGCACAGGCACTAAGGTAACAGTGGAGAGAGAAACTTGGAGCAGGTTTTTAAAGTAGGGTGACCCTCGCCCATAGTCCTTGCTGGCTTTGCATAGCTCCTTTAGCTGCTGGTAAGGTATTGGTTCCCAGTGGGCATTTCTGCTTTCTCTTGTGAAAGTGACTGGGGCAGTGTATGGCATAACTTTATTTGCTAGGTCCCAATTACCATCTTTGGCTGCCTGTTTTTTCACTTTAGCCCAATAGTCCCTAGATTCAGCATCTGAATCTGAGGAGTCACTGCTCTCCTCTTCTGAACTGGAGAAAGAGTGCCTGGCAGGGGGGCGCAGGTACCGCGAAGCCGGGGGCACG
>NW_008239761.1:11125-14155 GCF_000691975.1 Corvus brachyrhynchos
GGAAAAAGCCCCGCCGCTGCCCACACGTGGCCTCCACCATGTTGAGGAGTGGAGGTGGGATAATTAAAAATAAATGTAGCAGCTGGGTTTGCGGGACCGGCCATGCTGCCACCGTCTTGGAGCAAATTTAAAGAGGAAAAAACGGAGAAAGGGGTTTGGGGTAGAAGCCGGGGTGGCCTGGCCAGCACCACCCTGAGCAGGGAACAAGGGAGATCGGGAGGCAGCAGGGAGATGGTAGCAGCCCTGGGCTGTTGGGCAGAATCTATCTCCCGGTTTCCCTTGAAGCAGGGCAGAGGGATCAGGGATAGGGAAGCAGGCTGGGGTTTTGTTTCCGAACTGTTCCTAACATTTTTAAGAGATTTCTAACTAGCTGGTAGAACAAATAAATTTTTCCCAACACAAACAGCCAAGGGACAAGCCGTTTTAAATTCCCTTTAAAGTCGTTAAGCAATGAAGTTAGAAAACGCATTAAATCTTCCCTTGAAAAATGAATGTTCCCACAAATAAGGGTTTTTAGAACTTGGGGAAAGACTTCTCGTAGGAGACGAGCTGTCTGAGCCTCCATCTCCCTCTCCTCCCAGCCCCTAGACAAAAGACAAAAATGAAAAGGATAAAAGGTGACCCGTATCTCACCAGAGGGTCAAATAATATTCTCGGGGTGGTCCAGTAGACTGCAGATCGGTCTCCTCTTCTAAGGAAATTATCGGTCTCCCTCTCTGAAACCCCCTGATAGAGGCTTCTGCGAGGGAAGTGGCTGTTCCAAATGCGGCTTGAACCTAGAGACTTCTGGAGACACTGTCGAGGAGTTCCAAGGAAATCCACGTTGAGACACCACTTGTTACTGGGTTCCCTGCTGGCTCCATGGCTCACATGCATGAATGCACAGACGCAAGGATGGCTTCAGTAATATTAAGCTGACGGCAAGGAGTTGAGAAGAGTCCTTGCTTAGAGTTCCACAGAAAGCAGTTTATTGCTACAACTTGTGAAGGATTCTAGAGGCAAATGACCCCGAACATGTGACAGCTTGAGCTTAAGTACAGGAGTGTGGCTAACACCAGGAGCCAACTGGGGAATCAGAACTGGGGTACATCACCATAACCGAACATGGCATCCTGAGAGAGGCTTCTTTCCCTCACCATAACCAATAAGTCTTTGGCACCAGAGACTGTCTTACCAAGAGCTCTCTGTCTCTTGTACCACAGGTCAATCGGCCACCACAGTAAGCCTAACTGGGAATGACTGACAAAAGCATCCTATTGTGACTGTCCCGGAGGCTCCATGCACTCATGGCATAGATTACCTCGAGAGAGGGTACCCAAAAGGGTACTGATTGGATTTTGGTATAGCTGTCCTGAGTATGGAGAAGATTAAACAGCTGTCTAGCTTGCCCAGTCTCTCAGAGGATCCTTCAGTTGTGGGGTTGCTGTTGCAGTGGGGATTCTTGCAACACGTGCATCAGACAATGAGGCTCGTGGAAAAGAATATATGGACCGATTCTTGGTAGATATTTTCAGAGATGTTTATTTTTCCAGGCTCCTGGTCGGCGACTTGGCCAAGAACTGAACAATCACAGGAGCAGAGGGTCCTTCCTGGGCAGGGGAACACAAAACAACCAATGGGGAACGAGGTTGACCAGGGAGTAGGGAAACCCCGTAGGCCCTGCCTCTACCCCGGGGCCCCTCTCCCAGGACCACATGGCAGGAGGTAGGAACCCCAAGAGGTTGCTGTGAATTAAAGAACAGCAGTTGCCAATTGCTACCATGACAGTGCATTGGCAACAGTATAACGCCAATCAAGATGTCCTGGTTCCCATCCATCGACTGGAGAGTCAGGGAGTGATCAGTAACACTCATTCACCCTTTAATAGTCCCACATGACCAGTGCAAAAATCTAATGGAGATTGGAGGCTAATAGTGGACTATTGAGGCCTGAATGAAGTGAGTGCCCTGGTTTTGGCTGGAATACACTTAGTTTTCTTCTCAGTAGCTGGTACAGTGCTGTGTTTTGAATTTAGAATGAGAATAATGTTGATAGCACACTGATGTTTTAGTCATTGCTGAGAAGTGCTTGCTCTAAAGCAATGACTTTCCAGTTTCCTGTGCTCTGCCAGTGAGGAGCTGCACAAGAAGCTTGGAAGGAGCACAGCTGGGACAGCTGACCCAAACTGGCCAAAGGGATATTCCATACCATAGAACATCATGTTTGGTATATAAACTGGAGGGAGTTTGCTGGGGGCTGCCAAATGCTGCCTGGGGATGGGCTGGGTATCAGTCAGTCAGCAAGCAGTGATCAACTGATTTGTGCATTACTTGTTTCTCTTGGGTTTTATTCCTCTCTCTCCCCTTATCTTTATTATTGTTATTATTATATTTTATTTTGTTTCAAATATTAAACTTTTCTTTTTTCAACCCATGAGCTTTTCCTTTTCTTTCTTGGGGGGGAGGGGGGGAAGGAGGGAGTGAGAGAATGGCTGTGTAATATTTAGTTGCTGGATGGGGTTAAACCATGACATGATGCCACCACTGAGTCATGCTGTACCAGACATACCAGACTTCCAATATGAACTAGAGTCAAAGGCTGCCAAAGGGCATGCAACAATTGATATTGCTAACACATTTCTCTTGATTCCTTTGACATCAGAGTACAGGCCACAGTTTGCTTTCACTTGGAGGGGTGTCCAGTACACCTTGAATCAACTGCCCCAGGGATGGAAACACAGCCCCACCATTTGCCATGGACTGATCCAGACTACACTGGAACAATACGAAGCTCTAGAACACCTGCAATATATTGATGACATTATCATCTGGGGCAACACAGCAGAAGTTTTTGAGAAAGGGAGAAAAATAATCCAGATTCTTTCAAAAGTTAGTTTTGCCATAAAACAAAGCAAGGTCAAAGGACCCATACAGGACATCCAGTTTTTGAACATTGCACTAGTTTGAAAACAAAGCAGTGGGAGGCACCAAGTCAGAATAACAATTTTAATGGGGAAATTAAAGAAAAGGAAAAAAAAAAAACTAAAAGAAA
>NW_008239761.1:14943-21206 GCF_000691975.1 Corvus brachyrhynchos
CTCATATTATATCCACGATGGGATGCTTGGTTCCTCCCTCTGGGTGGAGCATCTCACAATGGGATAATGAGTCATGAGGCCAGGTGTTGATTAGGCTCATTAACAGAAGATGGTCCAGAGGGAGTTATCTCTGAGTCAATAGGCAGGACAATGATGGGCCATTAACAGAAAGATAGTCCGGGGGGAGGAGGCAAGGAAACACTGCCCCACCTGATTTCAACAGCTCATGAAGATGGTAATAGACTACACTGCAACCCAGGACAACCATAAACCCTCTCTATCAAGTGACCTGGAAGAAAAATTACTTTGAATGGGATCCTGACCCTGAGAAGCAACAAGCCTTTGAGCAAATTAAACAGGAGAGAGTTTGTGTGGTAGCACCTGGCGCATTCCGGACAGGGCAACACGTGTAAAACATGCTTTATGCCGCAGCTAGGGGCCATGTCCCCATCTGAAGCCTCTGGCAGAAAGCACCTCAAGAGGCTTGTGGTCGACCTCTAGGGCTTTGGAGCTGGGGATATAGAAGATCAGAAGCCTGTGCTTTGGGTCAGGCTGAGCTGGAGTTCATTTTCCCATAGCAGTCCTCACAGTTTCCTTGCACATAAGCAAAGAGAAAAAAAAAAGCTTTATTCTCTATTTCACATCAGATAGCAATGTCCAGACACTTCCTGGGAAGCAGGCTTCAGCATGTGTAGCGTTTGCTCTGGAAGGCAAACATAAATAACCAATACCCTCCCTTCCTCTTCCTTTCCTTAGCTTTTATATCTGAGCTGATGTCATATGGTATGGAATAACCTTTTGGCCAGTTTGGGTCAGCTGGCCTAGTTGTGTCCCCTCCCAGGATCTTGCCCACTCCCAGCCTACTGATGAGGAGTGGAATGTTGAGAGACAGCGCTGATGCTGCGCCAGTGCTGCTCAGCAGTAGCCAAAACACTGCTGTGTTCTCAACACCTTTCCAGCTCCCAATGCAAAGTACAGCACGGTGAGGGCTGCTATGGGGAAATGCACTCCAGCTCAGACAGACCCAATACCCTGACCTTAACTTGGGCGCTACTTTTGGGACTCCATTAATAATCATGCCCAGTCTGTGGGAAGAACAGGGGAGGATGATTTTTTTCCCAGCTTTTCACCCTGCTTTCTCCTTCATGCCTGTTGCAACAGCTTTTGAGAATTTTGAACTTTAAATTCCCTTCGGATGTTAAGGAAAACATGTTCTCGTTGCTATGTCTGCCAGGTCTCCTCAGTGCGGTCCATACCATGTTTACAGTCAGGACAGAGATTTTTGGGAAGGACATTCAGACATCTGCCCCGAAGGTGGATAGTCGCAAGTGGCATGGAAGGTGAGAGAAAATGGGCCAGTTTTTGGAGAAATTCTCTGCTCCAATGGTTTGAAAGTTCACCCCTGAACAATGACAGTACCCTGATAAAGTGACAGAATATTTACAATTATTACAATGTGCTGGGCCCTGGCTTTTATTTATAGGACACTGCTCTAGACAGCACCCTCAGGGGAAGGAGGAGGAAAGCAGACCAACAGGCACCATGACCACTCAAAGTGCAGCTGAATCAGAGGAACAACCCATGCCAGCAGCAGTCGCCCCTATACAGAAGAAGAAATCCAAGACCAAATCAGTTCACTTAGTGAGGTTTACTGGGAGGGGGGTTCTGAGTGCAGGGGAGCCGGCCAGAGTCACGATACGAACACTGATATGATTTGAGCATCGTGCTCCCCTTTATTGTTTACTTACACCAACTTATATCTACTTTACAAAGATTCACGCCCTATTCCCATGGGACAGCCTCTAAGCAGTGGGGGAGCCGACCAGTGTGTAACTTTGCCAAGGATTTTCAAGGCTGCCTGCTGCCAGGTGTCTTTCAAGCCTGTCTGCAGCCTGAGGCCCCCTCCGGGGTTCGTCCCTCCCTGGGTTGTCCAATCTTTCCAGGGGTATCATATGCCCCTGTTCCACGAGGAATCCCTCTACAGTGAGGAATGAAGAGGAAGCAGGGAGCTCAGAACAGGAGGAGGAGGCAGAGCCAGAGATAATCACCCAATACCTACCCCCAGGTTAGCTGTTTGATAGGTGAAAAGATGGTCCGGATGAGTCCCTACTGAACTGGCTGCTCCGAGGCTGGGGTATTGCGGCCCACAATATGAAACTAGATGGTAGTGAAACCAAGCAACTAGGATCCCTGTCCCGGGATGTGGGCATTGACAAGGGGATTGATAAGAAGATGGAAACTCGTGGACTCTGGAGGCAACTACTGTCAAGTGTGAGGGAAAGGTATTTATTACCGCAGGCCTGGTTCCTACGGTATACCATCGTGTCCCGCAGCCATAGGGAGGAGGAGGAGAGAAGATCCAGCAGGCAGGAATTGTGCAGCAAGATTGATTTATTTAATTATTTTACAAACTCTTTTATAGACTTTTTTCTTCATAGTCTAATTGGACAAAGGACCAGCCACCCCTTGGGGGTGATTGGCTAAAATCCTAAAGCATCCATTGTCAAAATATTTTTCTACTATACTATAAACAAGATTTTTCAAGGTTGCAGGTGGCTTGGTTGTTTACATACTCTGCTACCTCTTCTGTGAGAGAGAAAAGTCTCTCACGGACTTAGAAAATAGCAAGACAATCCTTGCTAGCAGCATTTTTGTATCTACAGGTATTTCTTTGAAGATGATCTAATAGTGCTCCCAAGCAGGGGGAACACCGTAGAGAAAGGTATCCAGTACCTGAGAGAATTATATGGGCTGGAGGTACTCTGTAAGGATTCAAAGGAGCAGTCCCCTCTAGGTCCAGATGAGGTCCAGTATACACAATCCATGTGGCAGAGGTTTGTATGGAGTGTGCCATCGTTGTATGCCAACTCATTGGCATTGATGTCAATGAAAGAAGGAGAACAAACAGTGCTTCAGGTGACTACCTGACTCCAGCAATATGAAGATCATCTTTTTTCCTGCCTACCGACCTGCCCCTCAACTGTCCAGGACTATGGACAGATTCCAAAGACTCAAGCAAGTTGAAGAGGAAATGTCCCATGCCCCACCAGTACAGACCAGACTCTCTGCTATTGGGAGCAAGCACCCCCCTGCTCAAGAGAGAGGGTACACACCATGAGTTAACCTGTGGTTTTACCTGCATGACCACAGAGAGGACATGAGGAAGTGGGATGGAAAACCCACCTGTGCCCTTGCAGCAGATATGTGAGTTGAAAGGAAGAACAACCACTGCAGGGAGTTCTTCAAGAATAAATGCCACTCCAGTTTCCAGTGGGCAAGTCCTCAGACAGAATGGGAGGGCTGATGTTGCATCTGATCCTCTTGAAAGGACCTCCAGGTCATATTTACAAGAAGCAAGCAGTGAGTACCATGACCAGGACTATAGAGGCCCTGCCTCCTGTCAAGTGGGGGAAATGGACAATCAGATCTATTGGACTGTGTGGGTCTGTGGACCTGGCACATCAGACCCACAGGAGTATAAGGCTTTAGTTGATGCCGGTGCACAATGTACCCTGATGCTATTGAAATCTGTAGGAGCAGAATCCATCTCTATTTTGGGGGTAACTGAGATCCCAATAGCTGAATGGACCAGAAGCTGAAGTGAGCCTGGCCAGAAATGAATGGCACAACCACCCCATTGTTACTGGCCCAGAGGCCCTGTGCATCCTTGGCATAGATTACCTCAGGAGTGGCTGTTTCAAGGATCCAAAAGGGTACTGATGGGCATTTGGTATAGCTACTGTGAATACAGAGAAGAGCAGTTATCCATCCTGCCTGGCCTCTCAGAAGATCCCTTCATTGTGGGATTGCTGCAAGTTGAGGACCAGCAAGTGACAATTGCTACCACGACAGTGCACCAGTGGCAATATCACACCAACTGAGACTGAAACTCCCATCCCTGAACTAATTTGTCAACTGGAAAGTCAAGGAGTGATGACCAGGACCTGTTAACCCTTTAACAGCCCCATATGGCCAGTGGGAGGGTCTAATGGAGAATGGAGGCTGACAGAAGATTATCGTGGCCTGGATGAATAAGTCCGAGGAGAGAGCAATAGCGCTGATGCCAGATGTCAGTTGACTTTCCAAGGTCCAATTGCACCACAAGGAAGCATTGCTGAAAATACCTTTAGGAGAGACATCAAAGTTAACACTGTTCATATAAACGTCAAACGTATCATCAATGTAAAAGCATAACGAAGCGTGCAAGGTCCCTAGCGAATCTAGTTCCTGTGGCTGCGAGGGCAAATCTGGAAAGTCATGCATCCTTCTCAGATCTTTGTACCATGTTTCATCCCATCCTGTGGTCTTTCGCCAGGTGTCCTGGCACCACCACCTGGGCTGCAATATACCAGGGGCCGTGCAGTTTTGCTGCACGCTTTCATTGTACAGCTTACCAAAGCATTTCTTGTCAATGGGTACCCCTACCAAGCACATGCAAAAGGGGTCACTAAGGGTTGTCATAGAGATGCGCATAGCATCGGTGTGCGTAACATTTGCAAGGGTGATCCATACATTTGCGCTGTCCAGTGTAGGGGGTAAGACACTCGCAGTGCCTTCGCTGATCAGGATGATGCAACAAATGGTCGCACACACCGCGAAGGAACTCATTTCACGTGGTGACCTGTGGAGACACAAGCATAACCCCTTCCCCACGTTAACAAGTCTAAAGGTCCTGCCCACTGCCCTGTTACTGGGTCCTTCACAATCACCGGAGGCCTGGGACAAGCCTTTGTATCAAAAGAATATTGCCTTTCTCATGGTGTTTGGCCAGCTTCATCTCGATTCAGGAAATTGAGAACATGCAGGGCTTTTGCTAACCTATCATGTGGGCACTCCAACTCCCCCTTCTTTTGTTTTTCAAGCAGTTTTTAATGTTCTGTGGGCAAGTTCAACAATAGTCTGACCAGTGGGAGAGTGAGGGATACCCGTGTTGTGGGAGATACCCCATTGCTGTAAGAACTGGCGAGTCCGCTCAGAGGCATAAGCAGGGCCATTGTCAGTCTTTATAGTGTCTGGGAGGCCCAAAGTAGCAAAGCATGTGAGCCAGTGCCGAGTAACATCACGAGCCTTTTCTCCTGCGTGGGCGGTTGCCATCAAAAAATGTGAGAAAGGGTCAACAGTTACATCAACATATTTTAAACGACCAAATTCTGGAAGCTGAGTAACATCAGTTTGCCAGACAGAATTGGCAGTCAGGCCTCGAGGATTGACACCCTCTGCCAAAGGAGCAGGTGCAGTTCCATGGCAAGAGGGACATGAAAGCAGAATGTCATGAGCTTGCAAGGAGGTTAATTGAAATTGCTTTCGTAAAGAGTGTACATGCTGATGAAAAAAGTCATGAGATAGCTTAGCCTGAGCAAACTTATTAGGCACAACATTTGGCATGACAGTGAGATCCACACAAATACCTTCCGTGATAGGTCCGGGTAAACCTGTATGAGAACGAACGTGTAGCACATAAAAGCCATGCTGTCGGTTGTTAATCAAAAGTCATAGTGTTTGCAACTCTGTAAATAAAAGTGGGTTATCCACATATTGCAAATACAAAGATTCCAGACGAAAAACTACATTAGCAGCATATGCAGAATCAGTTACAATGTTGAGCGGTTCCTGTGAAAACAACTGAAAAGCATAGCAGATAGCGGCTAACTCTAAGATTTACACCGAAGCATTTTGCACTGTCAGAGCTCTTTTATGCCTTTGGGCAGTCACCCTCACGCCATAGTACTGCAGCTTTGCGGGTTCTGCTGGATGCATCCGTAAAAACAGTCATTCCGTCGACAGGGGTTATACTGCAGCGGCGTTTTGCACATAAGGGGAGGCTACCCACCTCCGTCCACAGGCGATGTGAAGGGTAGTGAATAGACAATTGTCCTGAAAAGATTGTGTTACAATCCGGTTTAAACTCAGAAAAGCAAAGCAACCTAAGTCTCTGTGCATAAACCGGAAAGAACTTAGAAGGTTCAAAATATTCCCAGAAATGTGATTAAAACCAAATGAGGTTAGATGTTGATGCCAAAAAATGGATGTATTTTAATAGTAAAAGAGGCAAAGAAAGGGAAGAGAAAAGAAAGAAAGAAAGAAATGGAAAAAAGAAGTGTGCGCGGGGGGGTGGGGGGACAGGGAGAGGTGACAGGGGTTAGGTGGAAGTATATCACCCATCCGAGGGTCCCAACGACATCTCATTGCTCCCCTCCATCTGGTCTTCTGGTGGTGAGGGTCCCCCATCGCCGCCATTGCCACGCTGCCACACGCCCCCACAC
>NW_008239761.1:21333-24159 GCF_000691975.1 Corvus brachyrhynchos
GGCCTCTTCTCCACAGTGGAGGATGGGTGTCGCGAGAGGGTCAGCGATGAAAGAGACGGGGCAGATTGCTTGGGTGCAAGAAGCCAATTTTATTGATACAGAGCTGAGTATTTATACCTTTTCAGCAGTTACTAAAAATTAATTCTTATATAAGCAGCAATCACTATAACAACCATATCTATGTTTCTTAATAACATTGCAAAACTAAAAGCTAGCACTATCACAGGTACATACCAAGCATGCCTTTCTTTTATGCTATTTCATTATAGGCCGTACTGCCTGCCACGGTTTGTGGCCTAGCAGCATTAGCGCGTCTACTTCTGACGTGAGTTTAGCATTGCTCTCACGTTTGCTTTCTAGCTGTATCTCCACAGATGGGCAGTCACTGCGCCTCTGACAACAGGCTTTTCCAAGATACCCAAAGCCTCTCCTCCCTCCACCCTTTTGGTGCGAAGGTCTGTTCGAGCCTGGCAGTTGATAGCCCTGGGGCTGTGGTCTCCACCTTGGAGGTGTTAAGCCTGTGCTTTGTGAATGTTCCCAGCCCTGAGTTGTTACTTATCTTTATCAGTGAGCAGTGTAAGGCCTCAGTCAGGGCCCCATTCAGGGTGCAGTAGTCTTCTCTGCGGCTTTTGTAATACAGTTTTAAAAGTCCTTTAAGAAAATGTTTAAGTCATAAACTATAATATTTCAGTCTCTGACAGTCTGCAAATGCAATTTGAAAGTTAGTGTCCTCTGACAACAACCATGACAAGTTTTCTTTGTTTGCAGCTACACAGATTGCATGTGGATCATGGCCATTGAGCATCTGCAGCTGCTCGCAGCCTTTCATGATTAGCTGCACAAACATGTCATTGATAGTCCATACAGTCTTTGTTGCTGTATGAGGTAAAAATAGCCACTCCAGCACATGCAAGGGATCACTGTCATCAGCAAACCACTGAAACAAGACTGCAAAAGGTTGAAATTTACTAGCCAGTACAGCAAGAGAAGTGGGTTCATCTGGGTCCCATCTCCAGCCCTGGGTTCCGTGGGACCCTGTTGAATTCTAGTATAAGAAATGTTATCATTCTTGTCTGTCATTGGAATCTGCCGCAGCACCGCAATAGAAAGGTGGGTAATGAGTTCATAAACATCGTGCGAATAGTCTGTCTACAATCTGGCGTGCCCAAACCCACCTTCACCAGTTAATTGAACAACAAGCACAGGAGGATTCCTTTGCTGCAGATGCCCTGCCTGAGCTATGCAGGACTCTCGGTAATCCGAGAACCAAACCATATACTGTGTCATAGTTAAGATCATTTTCATTATGTTCTTCCAATCAGCAGGAGTAAGAACATAGGCAGCACTTATGGTCTCCAAGTAAGCAATGAGATGTTCAGAAGATGCACCACTCTCTACACCAGCCTCCGCAGGTCTCTCACAACCAAGTAATCTATGTCGTTGTAAACTGGTGGTCTACCTTGTTCATAGACAACTGGATATGCAGTAATAAATGAGGGGCCCTGGTCCTGATTCCGTGTAGGGTACAGCTGTACCGCTTGGGCATTTAAGGGTGCCGGGTCTGAAGGACAGGGTGATTCAGGATAGCTATCCAAAGTAATTATCTCCCCAGGGGATGCCATAGCCATGGAGCTGGCCAGCAGCTCCTAGCAAGTGCTAGGCGTGGGTGCTGTATCGCCTGGGGGCCCGAGAGGGGGCAGGGGAGCTGCAGCATTCCAGAAGCCCAGCAAGGGTGGGTGTTGCTGCCTGTTCCGAGCTTCCCTTCCCCCTCCCCAAGACACTTGACTCTGCCATGTGTTCTGAACTCCTCTGTTCTAAGCGCAGGCAAAACCAAATGTAACTCAAACTCTTTAGCAGCGTCTGATTGGCCGGTCACCCCGGGTCCGCACCCAGTCCTCCCCTTTCCCCTTTTCCAAATAAAAGAAAGGACCAAGGGGGAGACCCACCCTCTTTGGCTTTGCAATCCTCCTGCAAACATCTTGTTGTCTGTTTCTATTTGAAAGTTTCTAATTGCAGGAATTAGGCAAGCTAAGAGCTATATTTCTCCCTCTTTGCTTCTGCTGGTGGTATCAGCTTTGCAGCTACTATTGCCACTTCTAGAGTTACTGAAATGCTAGATTGCCTGTGCTACCTCTCTAGGCTGCCCGAGGCTTTCCAAAGCATTGAACTACGAGGGCTAGCCGGTAAAAAGCTGTATCTCCACATCTGGCACCCAGCGTGCTCTCTCTGAACCCCAGTTCTGAGAGACTTTTAGGGTGTCCCAGCAGCTGCATGTCTGCTGGAGTTTGCTCTGCACGTTCTGCCATGCCAGCTCTGTGTAGCGAGTTGTTACTTTTTTACATAACAGCAAGCCCAGAGCCTCAGCCTGTACCCTCCCCCACACCACGTGGTGAGGGAACAGCTGGAATGTAGAAGACCCTCTTTGCTTATTTTTTTCTCCGGACCTGCTTTCCTGGGATAAATCCAGAATTCTGGTGAGTATTTCCCTGCTGGTTTAGGGGCTCCTGTCTTAAGCTGGTGCCGGTGCAAATTTTTTTTTTTTTTTCCTCTTTTTTTGTGATTTGGGGCGGAGGTTTGTGGTGCTGCATTCATCATGGGATCTGAGGTTTCTGCACACCATAGAGAAATATACTACCAAGTTCAAAGCTACCTTTCTTGTACTGGGCATAAATACCTTAAAAATCTAGTTCAATCTTTTGTACGATGGCTTTTTCAGTACTTTCCTAATCTGACTTCCGAAGACATAAGATCTGCTGAATTTTGGGATAAGGTGGGGAGAAAACTCTCCTCTCTTAGGCGTGCAGGAGATGAAACAGTTTCAAAATT
>NW_008239761.1:24645-25830 GCF_000691975.1 Corvus brachyrhynchos
CCCCCCCCCCACAGCGTCGTTTTTCCCCCCCCCCTCTGTCCCCGCCCACGGCTCAAGTGCCGCCCCTGCCTCCCACAACCCCGCCCCCAACCCCTCCCCTCCTCCCGCCGCCTCCCCGCCTCGACTCCCTGCCCCTGCTTCCCATTGTCCTGCCCCAAGTTCCCACAGTCATGTGACTACGCCCTTAAATCCTGAAACCCATGGCAACCAGGAAGTAACTGCTGCTGCTACTACGACACTCTCTCGTACTAGCACAACAGCTAACCCGGGATGGACGCCCTTTCCTTATTCTAATATTAAGGATTTGTGCAAGGCAATTAAGGAGTTTGGAATGCAGAGTAATTATTTTAAGAGACTTTTAAGTGCTACTTTTGCAACTCCCTTACTTGTACCTCATGATTTAATTACAATAATGCAAACTCTTCTCATACCTGGGGTTTTTGTGTTGTGGAAACAACAATGGCAAATAATTTTATCTGATTTATTGCAAATTTTGTGGCAAAGTCCAGATAATTACCTGGACTTTGACAACAATTATATCACATTAGACCTTTTATCTGGTGACAATAATATGGCAAATCCTCAAAAACAAGCAATTCTTATCCCTCGTCCAATTCTTACTGAAATCACACGTGCTGCTGAAAAGGCCTTAACATTACTACCATCTCAGACTCCTCATTCTCATTATACCAACATCAAACAATTGCCAAATGAAAATATTATTCACTTTTATAACCCTTTGCACGAAGCTATCTTTTCCCAGGTCCCTAATCCTGACCTCCAACAAGGGCTCCTGCTTGAACTGCTCCAAGTAAATACGAATGACGCTTGCAAACAAGTCATCCTCATGCTCCCTTTGCACCCAGCTCTGACTGTTGAATCCATCCTCGAAGTCTGTACAAAGAAGGTGCAGCTGAACACAGCTGTTCCCTTTTTGAAAAAAGTGGGGATAGTCGGGGAGGTTGCGGAAAATGCTACGGGTACAGGAGAAACAATCTCGAGGTAACTTTATATGCCATCATTGTCAGAAAAAGGGACATGTAGCTCGCAAGTGCAGAACAATTATAATTGCTGATAAAACATCTCCAAAGATTGTTTCCCCAGGTCAACAGCAGGGAAACTTACGACTCAACACATCCTAACAGTTCTGCGTTCAGACAAAAATAGAGCTGCAGACAAACCAAC
>NW_008239761.1:27721-30306 GCF_000691975.1 Corvus brachyrhynchos
CCTTTAATTTGGTCACAGACTCAGCATACGTAGCTGGAGTAACTGTTAGAGCTGAGCATGCTCTCCTAAAAGAAATCTCAAGCAAAAAGATTTATGTTTTGCTCTCAAAGCTAATTTATCTGGTTTCCCACAGAGAGCATCCCTATTTTGTCATGCATGTGAGGTCACATACAAGCCTGCCAGGATTTATTGCAGAGGGTAATCGTAGAGCTGATGCTCTGGCTATGCCAGCAGACATAGTTCTATCAGCCGACTTACCAAAGCTCCCCCAAGTTTTTGAACAAGCAAAATTGAGCCATGCCATGTACCATCAAAATATTCCTGCTCTTATCCGCATGTTCCATCTGTCGCGGACACAGGCAAAAGCAATAGTGGCAACGTGTCCCAACTGCCAGAAGCTACAGCTTCCATCACTGGGCATGGGGGTTAATCCCAGAGGCATTAATAGCGGTGAAGTGTTGCAGATGGGCGTTACACATTTCTCTGAATTTGGAAGAATAAATTTTAATCTTTCTTAATCTTAATCTTTAATCTGTTCCGGTTTAGCCAAACTTAGAAATATATCCTCTGAGAGAAGGCAGGTCACCACCCCTCCCTCCACCATGTTCGGGAAAAATAAATTTTCCTCAAAGGAAAGTGAAGGAGATAAAACTATTTATTTACCAAACACACGGGAAAAGGAAAATAAGGCTAAATAATAAAATCTTTCGCTGTGGAGGAAAAACCTGGGAAAGTGTTAGAGTCCTCCCTTTGGTCTCCTCGGAGCTGGGGCTTGGCCCAGGACCAGGCCCTCTGTGCTCGGTGGAAAGTCCTCCCAATGTGCTCTGGTGCTGAAGCAGTCCAGTAGAAAAGGGAGAAAATCTGTAATTCCGGGGAAGGGAAAACAAAGTTCAACTCTCAGTCTCTCTCCGGAGAAAAAGAAACTGAACAACTGGCCAAAAGCTGACTGGGAAGCAGCAAGCCGGGTGCTTCCTCGCTTCCCTGCCGCAGCTGAAAAAAGTCGCTATCTCTATGTGACCTTGAACAAGCTGCTAACTGCTTTGAGAAAGTTTTGCTCAGTTTTCCTTCCCCCTCTCAGGCTCAGTTTAAAGGGCTAGAAAGGCACAAGAATTAAGTTCTGGGCATAGGGCAGCGATATGGGATACACATCACAAAGTCACCCCAAGTCAAAATATGTTCACGTTTCTATTGATACGTTCTCTGGTGCTATGTATACCTCTGCACATGCAGGTGAAAAAGCTAAGGACGTTGAAAAACGTCTAAGCTTTTGCTGTGCTCGGTGTACCGGAGGAGATAAAAACTTATAATGGACCTGCCTACACCTCTCAGGAGTTTAAAAACTTTCGTCAGCAGTGGGGATTTCGACATGTTACAGGTATTCCTCGCTCCCAAACTGGACAAGGCATTGTTGAACGTGCCCATCAAACCCTCAAGCAAATGCTGCTACAACAGTCAGGGACCACTAAACTCAACTCACCTGTCCTCAGACTCAGCAAAGCATTGTTTACCATAAACTTCCTGAACGGCACCTTTGAGGATCCAAACCCTCCCATCTATCGTCATTTCCAGAACACCGGGAGACAGAAACTGAAGAAAAATCCAGAAGGCCTGATTCGAGGCCCAGAGACTCAAAAAACCCAAGGACCATACAAACTTGTAACTTGGGGACGTGGATATGCCAGTGTATCTACCCCTCAAGGACTGAGGTGGATCCCAGGGAAATGGGTAAAACCTTATGTCACTTCCTCAAAAGTTAAGGAGGTTAAAACTGCCTCCTGGAGGCGACGCTGTAAAAAGGATCCTGATTTTGCACCCTAATATAAACCCCCTACTGCAGATTTTGATGTAAATCCCCTAAGTTAAGTTGCACTGTTTTGCACTCACATTTTGCACTGTATTTTATAAATTTTCTTCCGGATACCCCATACCATAGATTTTCTGACTAACCCCCTGAGTTTTAACTGGGGAACTAGTTTAAAGACATTCTAGGTACTGTCGAGTTGTAGCGACGATAGATTCCAATTATGTTTTGCACTGTTGCTTTGTTACTGTTCTATGCACTTTAAGTTATTAAGAGTTACAACCCAGCTTTAAAGAAAAAAAAGTAGGGAATTGTTGCTGCCTGTTCCAAGCTTTCCTTCCCCCTCCCCAAGACACTTGCCTCTGCCATGTGCTCTGAACTCCTTTGTTCCAAGCGCAGGCAAAACCAAATGTAACTCAAACTCTTTAGCAGTGTCTGATTGGCCGGTCACCCCGGGTCTGCCCCCAGTCTTCCCCTTTCCCCTTCTCTGAATAAAAGAAAGGACCAAGGGGGGACCTGCCCTCTTTGGCTTTGCAATCCTCCTGCAAACATCTTGTGTTCTTTATCTATTTGAAAGCTTCTAATTGCGGGAATTAGGCAAGCTGAAAGCTATATTTCTCCCTCTTTGCTTCTGCTGGTGGTATCAGCTTTGCAGCTCCTATTGCCGCTTCTAGAGTTACCGAAATGCTAGATTGCCTGTGCTACCTCTCTAGGCTGCCAGAGGCTTTCTAAGGCATTGAACTACGAGTCTAGCCGGTAAAAAGCTGTAAGTATCTCCAGAGGC
>NW_008239761.1:30404-34963 GCF_000691975.1 Corvus brachyrhynchos
AGGAGGTACTGTGGGAGGAGTAGGCAGTGCAGAAGCAGCAGTTGGGGGGTAGGGCAGTGGAGGAGCTGTAGCACCCGGAAGAGTCTCCGATGTGGGGGTGGCAACGGGGAAGCTTCCTCCAAGGGCAGCTGAGAACGTGAATCTACATGAGTTTCTGTAAGAGTTGCTATAAGAATTCCCCAAGTTGTGAGATGCCCCGACGCAGATGCATCACCAGCGCTCGCAAGTTTGAAAAGTTTGTGTCCAATTACCTCCCAGGCATCTAGCTGAAAAATGCTGGCTGAGGGGAAGCCTTTTACATGCATGGAAATCCAAGCCAGTAAAGCAAGTAATTTAGCATCGGGCATGTCTCTGTTCTGCTGTTGTAAAAGCCGCTGTAAATTCTCTAGGGTCTCTTTTTGCTCAGCTGACAGCTTCGCACCCATGATCTACCCTGTAGCTCACATTAAAGTGATGAATGTGCACGCTGAGATGTAGTAAGGTGAAGGTGAGGGTCGCTTGGAGTGTCTGGGTCTGCCGCCTGAGTCCACTGTCGGGATGTGCTGCCTGGGGCAGCTGCCAGGGTCCTTTGCCTGGGCTTGGCCCTGGGATCGGCCTCCTGGGGTCCGCTGGCTTCAGTCTCGGCCGCGGTCTGCTCTTCTCTGTAAGTCGGTCTTCTGCGTTCGGGCGCTAGCTGTGAGTGATGGTCCATAGTGACATAGAGTCCCCAGGCAGGTGCAAAGGAGAGCTCCTTTATTGCAAAAACCCAGCCTTTTTAAGCAGTTAGCCGGTTATCAGTTTACATAGTCTTAAGGCACAACAAACATAATTCAACCAACCACCATATACCACGATGTGAACACGCGATGGTTATATAACGTTTTTCTACCCCTAATTCAGCTGTGTCTCTTTCCCACAGTCCTTTTCTACTTAGCCAAAGTAACAGGCCTGAGTCATGATTTTACAAAGCCTTCCCTTTATAAAAGCTTTACTTATTGGTAACATCCATGGGCCTGGTGGAAGGGACTATGTGACCCAATACATTCTTGTACAAGGATTCGGGCTTGATGAAGCCGTTCATTTTTCAGGGGCCATTGATTTATCCAGATTGGCCTGTTTGAAAGCCAAGTGTCTTGGGGTGACTTTATGATATGTATCCCCTATTTCTGCTCTATGCCCATACATGATTCCTGTGCCTTTCTGTGTCTTTAAAACTGAGTGCGAGAGAAGAAAAAAAAAGCCAGATGTACCTTTCAAAGCAGTTTGTGCTCCAACGTCACACTACTATCTCTCTCTGCATGCTTCTATGGAGGCAAGAGTGGAGGAAACACCCTTCCTTTTTTTTTTTCAGAATTTTTCAGCTTTTTCTGAAGAAAGAGACAGTTAAAATTCTTTGCTGTTTAGCCGGCTCGCTAGCTGAGGTAAGAACTTTCCTTGGACTGTTCTGCTCTGGTCCAGATCACCAGCACCGGGAGGCCCATGCCACAGCCTGGAGGGGCCACACCCCAGCTCTGGAGAGAGAACAGCCACACCTACAGAAGGACTTTGAATTTTGCCAGGTTCTCTCCACAGCGAGAGGTTTTATCATTTAACATTATTCTTTTCCCATTGTGCATTGTGTCTGTCAAATAAATTGGTTTTTTCTTTCACTTACCTCCGAGGAAAATTTTTCCCGAACCTGATGGGAGAGGGGCGGCTGAAACTTGCCTTCTGTCAGAGGACGTTCCTTTTGGACATTCCGCTGAATTTGTCTCAAACCGGCACAAATAATTAGTGGCGCCCAGCACGTGGCTAAGAGGAAAGTGAAAAAATATGTACTAAATTCATTTTGGTTTGGTTTTAATTACTTTTTATTGGGGTAAACTAGCCACCATGTGGGCTGAGTTCATACTGTCTCTCTGGTTTGAGGTACTACTGTCTTCTGGTCCCTCAGCCTGTTTGCCTATCCACAAATTGCACCGATTTTGTCCCTAGTACGTAACTTTTACCAAGCAGGGGCACGAATCCGGACCTTTATATTGCTGTGCTTGGTGATGATGATTTATAAAAAGTCAACAGAGGTACTGGCAGTTGTTCAAAGTGTGTATGGTCTGTGGTTTCTCTGTCCTAACCCCAGTCCTAGTTTCAGTAGCCTGTTTTGGGAGTTTATTAGTAATTGCACCCAGTTTGTTAGAGGAGGAGGGGATGGGGTTTCCCAGCCTTTCATCTCCTTCCCCTTTAAATTTGATACCTTATCTTTTGAGAATGTTCAGTTTCCCCTGGATGTTAAAGAGACCACCTTCCTGGTATTTTATCTGGTAAGCTTCCTCTATATGGTTTGTAGCTGGTCTAGAATGAGAGTTCAGATTTCCAGGGTGACTGATGAGACACCTGACCCAGGCGTGGAAAACCCTGAGTGGTGTGGGGAATGGGAGGATATGGGCCAAACCCTGAAGGAATTCTCTGACCCAATAGTCTGGAATTTCCCCCCTGAACAAATTCAGAACCCAGCTGAGGTGGAGAAATACCTGAAAGAGAAATGCAATGAGAATTCGAATGAGAAAAAGCTCATTGCAATATGCTGAGCCTTGGCATATGCTTATCGCACACTGCTAGGTATTGTAGGGCAGCAGATAACCAGAGGTAGAGCAAAGGTAGAGGGGCAGGAAGATAAATCAGCAGACACCCCAGTCATTCAGGCTGCAGCCAAACCAGATGGAGAGCCTAAGCCATTGACAGTGGCTCCTGTCATGAGAAAAAAGCACACAACCAAAACCAATCACCCAGTGAAAGATGATGATGATGGGGGTGAAGGATCCTCAAAGCCAGCAACTGACTCAGAACCAGAAATCATTACTGATTCCATGTCCATAAAGGACCTTTGTAGCCTAAGAAAGGACTACACACAATGGTCTGATGAATCCATAATGAGTTGGATGGTCCGTATTTGGGATGTTGCAGGTGATGATATAATGCTGGACAGCACTGAAGCGAGGCATTTGGGGTCCCTGTCACGTGATCTGGCTATCGACCAAGCGATAATAAGGAGGGCTGAGTCTGTCAGTCTCTGGACACGGGTCTTCAGTGGCACAAATGAAAGATACTTGTGCCCAGACAACTTCTATATGCAGCAAACCCAGTGGAAGACCATAGAACAAGGGATCCAACGCTTGAGAGAACTAGCAGTGGTAGAGATTGTCTACACAGATGACCAAAGATTGAGGAGTCCAGACAGGGTCAGAGTTGACCCAGTGATGTGGCGAAAACTCATACGACTTGGGCCACAAGAATACGCTTCTGCTTTAGCAATGATGAAGAAGGATGACCAGGTTGAGACCTATGGAAGAGGGCTTTGGTGGATCAGTGCCGCGTTTGTCCCTACTAGGTCCCTCGTGGACTGCTTAGGCGGCACTCTTCTAGCACCTATGTGTGCACACAATCTCACCTTCACAGGTGGTTACGAACAGCCGCTCACAGACACAGTCTATGCACGAACCAGAGACAAAGAGGCAAGAGGGGTTCTCTGCATGCAATTCCAAGGCATTTAATCGCAACACCCCGAAGGGAACAGAGGCAAGAAAGAACAACCAAACCAAAAGCCCACACCAGTTTTATCCCGAAAACTCCCAAAGGTGGGCAGAGCATCCAAAACCAATAGTCTGAGGGCTAGGGGGCAGAGGCAAGGTTGAATGACATAACAGGGGCCAATGGGAAAAGGGATGGGAGGGGGGAGAGGGCCAGTGACCAGCAGAATTTAGACAAAGGGAAAACTTTCTAGCACCGTGTTGTAAGGAGACACCACTTTTAAGGCAACTTGGGGGGTGTAAAGTGGACTTAGCCACTGCAACAGAGACCGTGTGGGATATGGTGATGAAGCTCCGAGCATATGCAGATGCCATGCATGGCCAAACACATGCAAGAATCACAGCTGAGGAAACATGTCTGCAGAAAGTGGAAGATAAGGTAGAGAAGAATCACCAGGAACTCAAGAAGGAGATAAAAGAGGTCCTTCTCCAAATCTCGGCAGTACAGATCAGAGATTCTGTTACCAGATGCCGACGTCCCCCAGAGAGAGAGAGAAGGTACACCCAACGAGGTGAGCTGTGGTTCTTCCTGTGTGATAGTGGGGAAAACATGAGGAGGTAGGATAGACAACCCACTTCTGCTCTGGCAGCACGAGTGCATGAATTGAAGGAGTGCAAGATTCAGAGAGGAAGTTCCACAAGAAACTTAGCAGCTCCAGTTGCCAGTAGCCGAACTGCCAGATATGATGGTGTCATGGGTTAGCAAGCATAGCTCCGGATTTTCCCGCAAAGAGGTGCTTACAGCGTCCTTGTGACCTGACAGAACCTATCATCTGTCTAGTTTGAATATGGACAATTTTTTAAGCCACTTAGAATTTTGACCACCTCTGTGGTCCACATTTAAGAATGGACAAACCCCGGGAAGCTGTCTCTCTTGCTTCTGGCCAGAGGACTGGTAACTGGCCTGGGCCTGTGCGGGGCCCGGCAGCCCTGCAGGGGCCTACCGGGCCCTGCTGGGACCTGCCCTGCTTGGGCCAGGCCAAACCACAGCCATCCTGGAGCCGCGTGGCCCTTGTC
>NW_008239761.1:36308-38712 GCF_000691975.1 Corvus brachyrhynchos
AATACAATTTTAAAAAGTCCTTTAAGAAAATGTTTAAGTCATAAAATATAATACTTCAGTCTCTGACAGATGGGTGAAGAGAACTTTTCTTTCTGAACAGCTCAACCTTAAAATTGTACCCCCAGTAGCTCAAGACTGGACCCTCGAAAGCAGTTGTGGGAAAAGCTACAAGTCGTGGGAAGGGACTCCCACATGATGTGAGCAGAAAACCAACCTGGGCGGCTGTCTCGTTGTGATATCTCCATATTATGAGCAAGAGAGACTCCTCTTCCTAAATGAACAAGGTTATTATGGAAGTGGTAAACAGACTGAACATCTCAAGGGTTGTCTTTTTACATTGTCAGTGGGAGAAGGGAGGAAGGTAGAGGGAGGAGAAGGGTTCTGAAGGTGTGGTATGATTTTATTTTATTTTATTTTTCCTTTCCTTTAGGTCTATTAATAAACTTCTATATATTCTTTCAATTTTTGTGCCTGCTTTGCTTTTCTCCTAATTCTTATCTCACAGAACGTAAACAATAATGAGTATTTTGGACCAAAACACTACAGATGGAAGAGGAGATGTCCAATCCCCTTGAAGGAATGTCTAAAATGTATACCCAGGGAAAGAAGGATAACCAGGACTAGAGAGGCCCTGCCTCTAGCCAGGTAGATACCAGGGAAAACTGTGTTTTTTGGACTGTGTGGATTCGTTGGCCTGGTACACCAGAACCACAAAAATATGATGCCTTGGTTGACACTGGTGCGCAGTGCAAAACAATCCCATTGCAACATGTGGGGGCAGAATCTGTTTCTATTGCTGGTGTGACAGGGGGATCACAGTATTTGACCCTGGTGGAAGCTGAGATGAGCCTGACTGGAAATGCGTGGACGAAATACCTCATTGTGACTGGCCCAGAGGCCCCATGCATTTTGGGCATAGACTTCCTCCAAAGAGGGTATTTCAAAGACCCAAAGGGACTCAGGTGGGCTTTTGGAATAGCTGCTGTGGAGACAGAGGGCATTAAGCAATTGAACACCTTGCCTGGACTATCAAAGAACCCATCTACAGTAGGCGCTCTGAAGGGGGATGAAAAAGAGTACCAATCGCCACCTCGACAGTGCACCGCCGACAGTACCGGACAATTCGAGATAGTGTGATTCCTATCCACAAGATGATCCATGAGCTGGAGAGCCAAGGGGTGGTCAGCAAGACCCACTCACCCTTCAACAGCCCCATCTGGCCTGTGCGCAAATCGGAAGGAGAATGGAGATTGATTGTGGACTATTAACGCAACCAAGGGCTTGTCACCACAAGCCTCGGCGTGCCCTCAGGCAGAGGGGACGCAGCGTTAGCCTCCACAATGTCCTCGCTGGAGGGCTCAGACGAATCGGCGTGGGATGGGTGAATGCGCTGGCTCTTCCTCAGAGGAAGCACCTCGGGCGGCCGATGGATTAGGCTTGCGTTAGCCCAGAGGCAAAGAAGGCGGGAGGGGCTTCTGGTGTGGGTTCCAACAGGTTTATTTGCAGGAGGGTCCAGGGACCAGAGCAGCCTCGAGGAGAAGCGGGCTCACCCCTTTATGGGGGGGTGGAGCAAGGCAGGGAAAGGGAAAACAACCAATGGGGTACAAGCAGAGGGGAGGATACAATTTTTCAGAACAAATGGGGAAAACAGGGAGGCAGGAGTCATAACAGGGAACCAGTTAATAACTAAGAAAGGGAGAACTTTCTGGAACAGGTGGAGGTAATTTAGGATTGGAAGCCACCCAGGGGGAGGTAACCTAGATCTCAGTGATCTCTTCTGGTGACTGACACTTGATGGTTTCAGCCTGAGAGCAGGCTGAACCACCCCAACATCTCCCCCTTCTTTATTACATTGAAATGAGGGGAAAGGCTTAAGGGATTTCAAAACCAAACACTTAAAAATGGGAAGGGCTAATAAAATTAACAACTCCATAAAGAAACCCCCATACAATGTCCTTGATAATTGAAGGAATCCGGCTACTGGAGCTCCCAGTGTACAGGAGGAGCTGCAGTGGCAGGTGGGACAGCAGCATGTAGGATGTCATCATGCAGTTATGGGAGATAACTTTAGGGACATTGTAACATAAATAAAATTAATAGAAATACAATTAACTTAAATAACAATGGCTCCCTTGGACTCCCCCTCTTTCAAAACAAAGGGCCACTTAGGGGAGGGAAACACAATAGAGACGGTGGGAAAGGGAATGTTTGTCTTTGCAGCCTGGGAGGAGAATTTCTTGTTTATTCAGGAGGTCTTGTTTCTTCTCCTTTTCCAGGCTGTTGCTACTGCGTTTTCAGGCTGCTTTGGTTTTGACGTCTTTGTTAAGAAAGGTTTGATCCACTTTCCAGGGATCCATTTAGGTCCTTCTGGGGTTGAAACACCCCTGTAGCCTCTACCCTGGGT
>NW_008239761.1:41797-42422 GCF_000691975.1 Corvus brachyrhynchos
GTTCTAACCTAATTGTACAATGTATATATCCACCGTACTTTATGCCTAAAGGTCAAGTCATTGCACAGGCCTTTCCACTGCCCTATAAATACCTGCCCACAGATGGTCATATCCCAGCCATCTGTTGGACTGAGGTTTTGGGAAACAACAAACCTGTAATAGAATGTAAGCTCCGTTACAAATCACATAAAATCAGTATAATGGGAATGTTAGACACAGGTGCTGATGTGTCTGTCATTCCATTTGATAAGTGGCCTACGCAATGGGAATTGCAATCTCAGGGCATCATACAAGGGATTGGAGGTACCCAAATTGCAAAGCAGTCCAAACACACCATCCAAATTGAAGGTCCTGAAGGACAAATAGCGACACTTCGTCCGTATGTCCTAGACACCAAATTCACCCTGTGGGGAAGGGATGCCATGTCTCAGTGGGGAACAAAAATTGATATCACGCCTAGACATCAAAATTTTCCCTTGCAGGCCACTGAAGCAGAGTGCCATCCACATAAATTAACTTGGAAAACAGATGAACCAGCGTGGGTTAACCAGTGGTCGCGAAAAAAAGAAAACTTTGAGGCACTCAAAACATGAGTAGCTTAACAATTGGCTAAAGGAAATATAGT
>NW_008239762.1:0-3350 GCF_000691975.1 Corvus brachyrhynchos
GTGCACCGAGTTTTTAGTGTGAGACATAGGCAAACAGGTTTCCCTTTCGAGTCAGAATGCAAGAGAGGGAGAATGTGGCTGGTACGCAGCTCTACGTAGGGAAGTGTAGGATGCTGGCCTATTTCGGCCGAGGCAGGGTGCCGGGGCACTTGGCTGCCAGAGCACTGTCCTGTGAGAGAAGTAGATGACGATTCTCCTCCTGGTAAGTGCGATGGGTTACAAACGGCGAAGAGGGAAGCCGCAGAGCACAGGGCTTGTGTGTGCAGTGTACCCAATTGCAATAGTCCAGCAAAAGCTGTTCACGATCAGCGGCACTGAGAATGCTGTTGCTGCTTCCAAAAGTAACGTGCAGCAGTTAGACTCCTTTACACTACGTGGAGAAAAGCCCTTTCGTACGCCTTCAGTGTTGCAGGGTCTGACCAGGTAGAGCTCACACAGTTGGACGCGTCAAAAGAGAAGGGGTCCTTACAGCACCCACTTCTCTTAGCAGCCTTGAAGCTGAGCACATCAGACTGCAGCAGGGTACCTTCTTTCTCAGACAGACATGTTGTGACATTTTTCAGTCTCGCAGCTCCGTCGCCAATGTCCAGCAGCTGCTCTCATAGAAACAGACTCTAGAGGTAAAAGCTAGTGCTGGGTGCAGCTTCCCATTGCTGTTCATAAGACGCATGGAACTCACCTGTGCACTCCGTCCTTGCCTCCTCCGCTGCATCTTCCATGCTGTTGTCTGCGTCTCAGGTCCTAATGTTAAAGACAGTTACTTCGCATAGAGGGCTGGAAGAGGAATAGGAAGCAGCACCAGTAGCTCCCGTTTAACTTTTCTCTTGTGACTGCTAGCATGTATTCAGCAGGCAAGCGAATTGCAAACACACTCTTCTTGCCGCCTGTACGCTGCGCACACAAGCCTGATGCTCTGCGGCTTCCTTCTTCGCCTTTTTGTAACACATCGTGCTTTCCTTCTCTGCCACCTTGAGAGAATGTGATGATGCGCTACATATAGTTGACAATGAAAGAGCGTACCACTAGTTTGTTTCCTCTAGACTGCAAGGGAGCTGTGAAAGCCAGCACTGGCTTTTTGTTCTAGAACTTTTTCATTGGGAGCAGTTGCTGGCTGGTTTGGAGGGGGTTTGGGAGCTGCAAAATTGGGAGGGTAAGGTTACCACCGTAGAGCTGGAGAGAAAAGGCATCTCTCGAGGGAGTGTGATGCATTTCAGAGGCTGCGAGTTACGTGTTGCACAGCCGATCGCACAGAAAAGGTTCTAAAAGAAGGAGGTGGAGCTGGAATTGCCTTTTCTTTTGCAGCCTATAAACTGCACAGCCAACAACGAAACGATTCCTCTTCCTTCCCCGCTACATGCAGGACTACCGTCTTTGAAGTCTCCAAGAAGCAGGATGCACAGCGGAGCTCTTCCACTGACTTCTCCCACACGAATGGGGCCGGGCCAGAAAAGCGCTTGGCGTTTTCCTGGGCAGTATCAGCGCTCATCTAAATAACCACACGATGGCGCTGTGGACTTGCAGGAGAGAGAAACCACCTCGCCCGGCTCCAAACTTCCCCAAGGGCACACCCAATTTGGAAACGTCCCTGCTCTCAAATCTACTGTGTCAGGATAAAAACATTTCGCTCATCTTCCAAGTGCAAACACTCCTTCGCACCACTCTCAAAGGGCAACACGAACTCCTTTGCCCTAACAAATCTTTTCCCTCTCGCAGAGTCTGGCCACAAACTGAAAAATATCCGGCAGAAACAGAGCTCACAAAAGTGCCAGCTGAGAAAGCTCTCGCTGCCTACAACTTCAAGAGCACCCATCAAACTGCCAGCACATTCCTTGCTATCAGCACTTTCCTTCTCAGCTCTAGGTACCATCCTAAGCTTTCAGCCTCGAAGAGTCATGATCCAAAGGGAACGGCCCCAGGGGCTGCTGACACACTAAAGGTACCAGGACAAAAAGCTCAACAGCTAGGCATTTGCATTCCCACTGACAGTTCAACAACTCCAATCCAGAGAACTACCTGTTGGCAAAAGCCCTTAAATTCACTGAGAGCATCCAATGTGCAGATCCAAACTTGCTGTCTTTGCCAAAGAGAAGAACTATAAGTCTGTCTCCAAAGAAATGGCGTCCCCTCCTCCAAAATACGAAACCTCAAGGGACTGATCCCATACCAAGGTGCCAGAACAGGGTAGGGTTGGAAGGAGTCCATCTGCTGCACGTTACTTTTGGAAGCAGCAACAGCATTCTTGGCTGCCTCTGCTTGTGAACGAGCTTTTGCTGGCCTTTTGCAATTGGATATACTGTGCACAAAAGCCCGGTGCTCTGCGGCTTCCTTCTTTGCCTTTTTGTAACCCATCGCGCTTACCTTCTCCAGGAGGCGAATCATCGTCTACTTCTTGCACGGGACAGTGCTCCGGCCGCCAAGCGCCCCGGCACCCTGCCTCTGCCAAAATAGGCCGGTGTCCTGCACTTCCCTTCGCAGAGCTGCATACCGGCCACATTCTGCCTCTCTTGCATTCTGAATCAAAAGGGAAAGCTGCTTGCCTACATCTCGCACAGACAACTACGCCAGGACAACAAGCTGGATGGGAGCTTGCTTGTGGAAACTTGTATTTGCACCACAGTCATGGGGCAGTCCTGGTTCCTTTACAACCTGCAAAGCGCCATCAGCTTGCGCTGCTCTCTGCACGGTCCTTGTCAGCTCCAAGTACCACCGCCCCCATTAAAGCCTCGCAAGGAGCAAAGATCCGGATAGACGGATCGCGCAGAGAAATGGGTGCCAGGACAAGAGCGTGTTCTTCATTACCCCCTCGTCACCCAGATTGTAGTTCTCTCTTGAAAGTCTGCCACTTTGAAAGGACTAATACAGCAAGTGCATCTCTCTTGGCACATTTGCCTGAGCTGCAGCTAGATGGACACTTCGGATGGTGTGAATCTGAAAGCATATGATTGCACCCAGAGCTGAGGAAGAAGCGTGCACAGCACACTGTGGATGCTTGAAGCATCGATACGGAAGAGTGGCAAAGTTGAATGTTTCAGTAGAAGCAGTGCACCGGGGCTCTTTGCTGTAGAGGGATTCCTTGTGGAATAGGGGCATATGATAGCTCAGGAGAGTTTGGGCAACCCAGGGCTGCTGCAGAAGAACCCTTGAAGGGGCCTCAGGCTGCAGATAGGCCAGAAAGACACCTGGCAGCAGGCAGCCTTGAACAGCCTTGGGTAAAGTTACACACTGGTCGGCTCCCCCGTTTCTTAGTGGCTGTCCCGTGTTCGTATCGTGACTTCGGCCGGCTCCCCTGCGCTCGGAACCCCGCCCCTGCTAAAGCCTGGGGCCGCAGGCGTACTGCCGGCGGCGCAGGC
>NW_008239762.1:3413-18782 GCF_000691975.1 Corvus brachyrhynchos
CGCCCTTCCCTGGCGCTCGCTCCGGCGGGTTAGTCTGAGGCCGTGCCGAGCACCGCCGGCTTTCCCTGGGAGCCCCCAGCACTGAGGTCTCTGCTCGGGGCTCTTTTTGCCGGGTGCCCTGGGGGGGCCTCGCCCCGAGTAGGGGCCGCGGCTCGGGGAGGACCCAGCGAGCGCTCGATGTCCCGTGGACAACCAGGGCAGGGGCATCAGTGTGGTCAGGCCGGCCCCGTGTCCGCAGCGGAGTCCCTGTGGAATCAGGGATGCAAGAGTGCCCTGGGTAGATGCCAGTCAGAGTGTTGGAGGCCTTTCTTTCAGGATACCCAGTCGGGAATCAAAGGACGAGTCGATGTTCACAGTCACTGAGCTGCTTCAAGCACGATGTCAAGAATGCAACAGTCGCGGGTTTGAGCCCCGTACAGAATGACAGTCGTCCCATAGTGAAATGTAGCCCTCACACTTAATGTGCTTGTGGCCTTTCTGTGAAGAAAGGGGAAGGACCAGAAAGACAAACCCTCCTTGTGGCTCACTTATCAAAATGCCCTATGGGTATGTTACCGTGTCCCGAAGCCATACGGAGGAGGAGAGAAGATCCAGCAGGCAGGAACTGTGCAGCAAGATTGATTTATTTAATTATTTTACAAACTCTTTCATGGACTTTTTTCTTCATAGTCTAATTGGACAAAGGATCAGCCACCCCTTGGGGTGGTTGGCTAAAATCCTAAAACATCCATTGCCAAAACATTTTTCTACTATACTATAAACAAGACTTTTCCAGGTTGCAGATGTTTCATTGTTTATAGAACTCTGCTACTATCTTCTTTGAGAGAAAGGACTTAGAAAACACCAAGAAAATTCTTGCTAGAGCATTTTTGTATCCACACTCACTCACTTCCAGCTCGGCGCTGATGAACGCCAGAGATGCAAGTTCCAGCCCGGTACAGTTCCAACTCTGAAGATTCTCCCTATGGTGAAGTTTAGTCCTGGTGACTTTACAAATGGTGCTGAAGGGAACTGATCAGAGGCTACATCCTGCACGACAGACCTCAGCTCTGTGACTGGGCTGGGCACACAGAAAATGCAAGCACTTGAGGGGCACTTGCCTCAGCAACACACAGGCTGAGATGGACACCAAAACCCAGCACCATATGCACTCAGAAAACATTTCATTTTGCCTCACACAACTCAGCCTCAAAAGCACACAAACCCAAACCCAACATACAAAAACACTACTACTGCTTTTCCTCTCAGCTACAATCACTTCACCACTCTTCCCACACTTCACCCTCCCATATTTACACCTACGTACACCTTGCATCACTGCAATCATCACTTTTAAACACAATTGACAACCTTTAGCTACTTGTTTGCCTTTAAATATGGAATCTTTGCTTTCTTGTACATTTTCATTACTTCTCAAACATTTCAAAACTTGCTTTTGGGCGTTTCACTTGAATTGCCCAGTACTCTCTATGTTTTCCTGGGGCTTTGTAGCAGCTGGGTTAGTTCTTTTAATAGCTTTTTGTTTAGGTACAAACGAAACACTGCCAGCCTGGCCACACACCCTCCTCCCTCTGAGGGGGGGTGGGTTGGTTCTGCAAATCCCTAGTACTCTATCACCTCCCTGGCTTTTTTCCCTCTCCAGCTCTTTGGAGGCAGTTTCCAAGGAGACAAACTCATTCCTCTTGGGATTGTCCACAAAGAAAGCCCAAAACTTTCTTTTAAAAGAGGGTTTTTTGGACAGATTTATTGGATTTTTAAGATAGGAAGGAGACTGTCTGGTAACTCCTCAGAATCATTCAGTACAAAACTTCTCTAAAACAAGCAGGCTTATTTGTCTCTAAGACCTGTAACACTTTCTTTTTCATCCCTCTGCTTACCTTTGCAGGACTAGTGACAGGTTTCTACATATGCCCTCTCTGGCTTCTTTCCTCAGATGCTTCAAACATTCTGTTGGTGGGATAAAGGTCATCTTCTGACAGACGGTTTTTTTTAGTCCCCACTTTGCTATAATCACTGTTCCCAGAATGCCTCTGTTACTTGTACAGTGGATGGATTTCCCAAACATTAGAGTCCTTGAAAGCTGGACCCCAAGAGATGACGTGGCAGGTGGGAGAGACCACCGTAACCTCCCCTGGTGTTAATTAATGTGGGAGGGCATGTCCTGAGCTCTTTCCAGGTAAACTGGAGTTATGATCAAAGAATTGTCAAGTCAGCAAATGCCAACCCAGGTGAGAGGAACCCTCTCCAGAACAGACACTTGTTGCCACCATGACTTGTACCTGAAATTTGCATTAGTCAGAAATTTGCACTGTTACACTGTGAGGGATGTCCAGATACAAAGAGTTGTGTCAATGACCAGATGAGGTCTCATGGTCACTGTGTGAAATACTGGGCAGATGACCTCTCCCTTGGATGCATTTTTGGATATCAGAGCCATGTACACCCATAACATGCTTTCCATTTGGTTTGCTTTTCATTATCTTTTAGTATTCAGGAAAAGAAAGAATAGGTTTATTACTGCTGGCCTGGGCCCTAGGGTATATCACCATGTCCCGCAGCCATAGGGAGGAGGAGGAGAGAAGATCCAGCAGGCAGGAATTGTGCAGCAAGATTGATTTATTTAATTATTTTACAAACTCTTTTATAGACTTTTTTCTTCATAGTCTAATTGGACAAAGGATCAGCCACCCCTTGGGGTGATTGGCTAAAATCCTAAAACATCCATTGCCAAAATATTTTTCTACTATACTATAAACAAGACTTTTCCAGGTTGCAAGTGTTCGGTTGTTCACATACTCTGCTACCTCTTCTGCGTGAGAGAAAAGTCTCTCATGGACTTAGAAAATAGCAAGAAAATCCTTGCTAGCAGCATTTTTGTATCTACATAGGTTTAAGAAAAAAACCATGTCCTTATCTTCTTTACTTTCTCAGGATTTTTCTGATTGTTCCTCCAAGGCTCTTGTTCAGTTTACCAGCAGAGTATAGCTTTGTGTCCAAATCCACCTGGTGTTTTAAAATGCATCTCAAGAAGGGAAGGGTCTTGTTAAACACGAAGGAAATCCGTCTGCGTAGGGATTGGCTTTAGAACACTGGAACCAGATTCGGAAGGTGGAGCACGGCAGTGCCACAAGCACATGGCTGTTCAATGGATTGCATTTTCAACTCTCACTCAAAATGCCTTCCAGGCCTGTGATGGTGACAGTGGCATCTGGTCTGGATGATGGTTGTTGAGCCAGTGCATCTTTCCACATACACAGTGCACCAGTGGAAGTCAGAAATGCTCAGCCTGTCATTGCAGAGAATTTTCCTGGTAATGGTCTGAGATTAAACTGCAATGGTCTCAGGTAACCCAAAATTTGGAATTTTGCAAGAACCTGAGCTTCCATGTGGCACCTGGGGACATGGGCTAGTGGTGGCCTTGGCAGCGCTGGGTTAACAGTTGGACTCCATGATCTTAGAGGGTTTTTCCAGCCTTAATGGTTCTGTGAATCTGTGTCTAATGCAAGAGAAACACCATTGGGGTTGGATCTATTCTTCTGTTCTCTCCCTCACAGGGTTTACTCTCTCTTAAAGACTCTTACCTGCTGATTTTGTAGTTTTTACCATGCTGATTTTGTTGTTTGCGCTCTTTTGTACTGCTCATCGACTTCCTAACGGATGATCCTGACTCACCTCTTGCTTCTGGCAGTTTTCACTTTCGTCCCTTCCCAAGTCAGTCTGTGTCCCAGGACTAGGTCTTAGCAGGGATAATGTCTAGGGGCCTCTCCTGTCCAGGGGCTGACGTTTCCTACAGCTCCTCTGTTCATGTGTTTCAAAATCACTGTTATCCCTCACTTGCCAGGGCCTTATTGTCCCAAAATGGGTTCTTTCACTCAGTGCACAAGAGGCCAATCCCCACACAGAGTCGAGGTACTTGTTTTATTTGCTGCACAGAAAAGGGGGCTGGGTGGCAAATCCACAACGCCAATGCACTATCAAAAATATGCACTATTTATAAATTTTAGCAACAACATTAATGTTCATTGACTGAAAGTTACATCATTCTTTCATTAATTAGTATTCTATCATTTATTGGTTAAATGCTTCCCTCACTTCTTAGGCTAATTAGTTTGCATGATTAGTCTTCTTTTGAGTTGGTGAGTTTCGTGAGTTGGTGGCTGTGAGTTGGTGGTTGTGATCTGCCCATGCTAAAATTTCCATTTTCCTTTTTGTTGAGTTGTTCTTGTTTGTTCCTTGCAATCTGGCCTCATCTTGACTCTTTCCATTATGTCTGTTTTCTGTTTCTTCTTTTGTAGTTGCCGTTGCTTGTTGGGGAAGATGAAACAGGAAAGCCTTATAAATATGATTGCCTGACAAAAGATTTTGGGAATATGAAAACTGCAGGCGACATCGAAATGAAAGCCACTTTTGAAATACCAAGTCTTAGTTACTGAACAACTGGAAAACAATGGTATGGCCGACTGAAGGTAATCCCCTCTTGATTGAACAATACCCTCTGCTTGCAGGCAGGTCCAAGGGTCAGAGCAGACCCTACTAGCTCAGCAGAAGGGGTCCAAAGAGTAGTTTTTAGAAGTTAAGATGTAACACTCTATGGTAATATAAGAACTCTTATAGGCTGTATGTAAATGCTATAGGATTTGTATCTTGTATTAGATTGGTTAGTGACAATTAGAATAGAAGATGATTTATTTTATGGTAACCAGAACTTCAGACACTCTTACACACACTCTTACTACACTCTCTCTCACTTCTTCTTCTTCACTCTCATTCCTCTCGCTCTCTCTCTTTACTTACCCGCTTACTCTCTTGCTCTCTTGGGCCTGCTCCGAGCTGCAGCTGGCAGCTCTAAGCAGTGCCCCTATACCCACGCCCTTTGCAATAAACCGCATGTTCCAAGATCTGACTTCAGAGATCTCTCGTCTCTGTCTGTCCCGACCGTCTGAACCACCCAAGCTCCCGCAGTCCGGCACCCAACGTGATTGCTGACCCACCCCATAGGCACCTACAGTTGCTGAGGCTGCAATTACGGAGATGTGCTAAATGTAATTTAAGCTCAGCGGTACATCACCCCCACCTTGCTCTGGCTCCAACACCCCTGGGGACCAGGCATCCCACCTGCCAGTTCTCCTCATCCATCCTGCTTGTGCCACTCCCCATCCCACCCCAGACCTTGTCCAGAATGTCAGGTCTGTGCTACTGGCACGTACCTGTGAGAGGCATCTGTCTGTGCCCAGCACCATGGTGGCAATGAGCTGGGAAGAAAAGAGTGGGTGGCTGCTCCGTGGGGTCCAGTTCAGCATCCACAAACAACCCTCCCTACCCAGCTCTCCCTAGGGAAACTGAGGCACAGATCCCCCCCCCCCCATGCTCAGCATCACTCTCCCAACCTTGGTTACCCCCACTGTATCCTTACCTTTGCCATCCCTACCTTGCTGGGGAGGGGCTGGAGCTGTGTCCTGAAGTGGGTGGTCTGGAGACGCTGTGCTGTGCAGGTGCTGGTGTTCTGGCCTCTGCAGCACTGCTGCACAGGGGGGATCTTGCACTCAATTACTGCCTTCCTGTGGGATGGGCATGGGGAGGCTCAGTGCCCAGCACTGTGGCACCCTGGGCTTCACCCCACTGCACCAGGGAGTGAGTCAGGAATGCTTCCCAGTGGGACATGTCCCTTCTGCCTCCCCTCCACCTGCTGCATGAGACCCACACCCATCCCACTGGGCTGGATCTGCTGTTTCTTTCCCCATGGGCAGGTGAGCTGGCCATTGCCATGGCAGGTCCGGGATCTGGGCTGTCCCTGATGCAGGGCTTGGTTTTGGGAACTCCTTTTACAGAAGGAAACTGGCTCCCCACCAAACCTGAGGTCAGACTGAGACCAGACACAACTCATCACATGTGGCTTCAGTACCCCTGTGACAGACACCTGGCTAGACAGGGGAGCACAGAGGGTCTCTAAACTTGCCAGACCTAGGGCAAGCACAGCTGACTGCCTGCAGCCCCTCTCTGCTCCCTACCCAGGCGCCCTAAGCCCCTTCTGCCCCCACCCAGGGAAAAGTTCTCCCTTGTCAGCCCTCCCTAAACACTGGGTGCCAGGGATGGGTGCTCAGGTCCCCTACCTGTGGCTGTGCTGTGGCTCCTCCTTGGCAATGGTGTGATGTTGCATACAGGTAAAACCTTATAAAATGAAGGCCTTGTTGCCTTTGTAAAATCATGGCTCAGGCCTGTTATTTCTGCTAGATAAGGACCGTGAGAAAGAGGCATAGCTGAATTACAGGTAGAAAAACATGCTGCATGATTATCATGTGTTCACCCAGTGGTGTGTGGTGATTGGTTGAATTAAGCTTTTTGTGCTTTAACACTATGTAAACAGCTAAGAAACTATAAAAGACACTGTGTGGTATTAAAGATAAGCTTTTTGCCTTCTGAACGGAGCTGGTGTGTGTGATTCGTTGAGTGTTGCATCCATCTCAACTGTGACAGTGTGGGGGTGCTCAGTGAGGCTCAGGGGCAGTGGTGGCAAGCACAGGGCAGTGTCGAAGTGCCTGTGGAGGGCAGGAGTCTTGAGTGGGTGACAGGGGACAAAAGACCCACCCCTGCTCGGGGCAGCGCCCCAAGACCCACAGGTTTGTACCCCATGGCATTCTCTACCTTACACCCCTCGGAGAGGGGTCCCCACCCTCTGCCCATGGACGGGGCTACAGACAGGGCTCAGCAAGGTCAGACCTCCAAGGCACCCTCATGCCTGGCACAGTAGGGCACTGCCAGCACCCACCTCCCCCAGTCCCCCCCACACAGTCCCCTGATGTCACCTGTGCCAGATGCTACTCATGGGCCAGGAACCTGCATGCTGAGGTTCCATAAGGGGCCAACATCTGCTTATGGTGGGGAGAAAAGGTCTGGGTGAGCTCCTGGGGGGATGCAGCTCTGCCGCCTTGCAGGCAGCAGGATGGTGCTGGGCCCATCACTGCAGGAGCCACAGCATTTGCAGGCAGAACCACAGGTTTTGGAGCCTGGATTCTCCCGCATCCCCCAGCATGGTCCCACCCTTGTGGCTGATGCAAGGTGAAGGACACAGGCACCTTTGCTGCCCAGCCAGCCCTCGAACTGGTTTAATCGATTTGTTAATGACTGTGCTGTGGCTTGCCAGGAAGGCAAGTCACGGTTCAGCTCTAGGGCACCACGTGTTGCATCCCTTCCCGGGGGACAAGTCACCATCCCCCACACTTGCTCCTGGAAGCCTCTGCATCCACACCCCAGTTTTGGTTCAGGAGGGCTCTGTCCTCAGGTGCCCCCTCTTCCTGTCTCCTTTCACGTGGGGAACCTGCTACTGGTGGGGGGAAAAGGCACAGCTGCTTCGTCAGCATCCCCATGGTTTGTTTGGCAGCTATATTGGTCCGATACCAGACGGGCACTGGCTGGGACAGCTGGAAGGAACAGGGCCCTTGTTGTCCCCAAAGCCATCAATGTCCCATCACACTCAATCCCAGCAGTGTCATCATGCTCTGTCTTCATCCCCTCCTTGGGCTCCTTGATGCTCTTCCAGGTCTTCTCCAGCTGCTTTCGGAAAGGTCCCAGCTCCAGGTGATCCAGTTATGGACAGATGCACACCTCAGCCAGCTGCCCCAGGATGGGACATGGTCCCCAGGAAAAAGCCAGGAGGGGATTCTCAGAGGGATGCTGCCTCAGGCTGCCAAGCCTTCAAGGTGCCAGTTTTACACAGCGGGACAAGGCACCCTCACCTTGCTGTCTGTGATGTCACTGAGCTGCTTCTGCACCTCGTGCCAGCACTGCTCCTGGCTGGACACTTGGCTCAGCACCTCCTGCATCCTCTCCTCCAGCCACTCCATGCATGCCTCAAACTGGGTGCAATTGACTTTGGTGCCCAGAGCTGCTTTGCCAGCTCTTTAGCTTTCTAGAAGGCAGGAGAGTGGTGAGAAAAGGGTGGAAGAATGACAGAGGCAGAACATTCAGGTGCAGAGGGATTGTGCCCCTTTCCAGAAAGTGTGGCCCCACTTGTTTCATCACCCCTGCTGGGTTGGTCCCACCAGCCAAAGGCACCTGGAGGGAGACAGAGGGACCTGGCAGACCACAGCTGGTCTGGAAATCCTCCTTCCCTCTAGGCCAGTTCTTCCACCCAGCCCCCAAGGGACAAGGGGCATTTTATCATCCTGCCTGGGACCCCTTGGTCTGGCACTGGAGCCCCCCAAGACTATACCCCATATTACTGTCAGCAATAGGTACTGCTCCTCTTCTTTGTCCTTCTTCAGTTTCTCCAGGGACTGGAACAGAGCCTTCCAACACAGAAAGCATCCCAAAAAGGAATGTCACTGCGTCCTGGCTAGATGAGCACCCACCATGTCCACCCCCAGAAAAACCCAGGGAAAGGTACTTTGAACCCACATGGATTGGCAGGGGGACAGATCCCTTGCAGTCCACAGGTTGGGGGATGTTCTGTTACTGCAAGGGTTTCAGCCACACACCTCAGTATCTTTCTCCTTCTGTTGGGAGTCTTGCAGGAGGCCCCCTGTGACAGAGCTGAGCCCCTCACATTCCCATTGCAGGTGCATGAAAATATCCTGAATGTGCTGCAGCAGCTCCTTGTCCTGCTTCAGGGAGGATGACAAGGTGCTGCCATGCAAGAGGGGCCCAGCTGCTCCACAGGGACAGAGCCAGGATACTCAGACAATGGCCATGGGCCCTCAGTGACAGAAGGACATTTGCATCAAGGCTTTAATGTCCTTCCAAGCTGCTGACATGTCCAAGCCAATTTGGGGGCAGAGAGAGGTTTCCCCCCAGTACAGCAAAGCCCAAGCAGCAGGGAGGCTCTGGCAGCCCCCAACCAAGCCCCTTGTGCTGCAGTCTGCCTACCTGGCTTGGCCACCTCAGCTCCCTCCCCACATCCAACCATGGGCAGCCGTGACTCCAGGGAATGTGCCAGCTCCTGGAGCTTTTCATAGTGCAGGAAGAGCTCCCCAACATGCACTCTGGTGTCTGAGCTGCACCTGGAGCATGCTGCCTTCTCCTGCTCCTGCCGCATGCTCACCATTGCCATCAGTTTGTCCATCTGCAGGGAGGGGAGAAGAAATTACCTCTGAGGTGGGACAGATGCAGCACCAGACTCAGGTACTGTTGAGGGTCAGAGACTCCATCCAGCTGAGGGATATGGTCAGGAACTCTGCCAGGAGCACCCCTCTGAGCTGGGAGGTGGTGGGACTGCTCCCTGAGGACCTCACCTGCTCCTGTGGCTGGTCAGCCCTCCTGGACATCAGCTGATCCAGCATGCTCTTCCTTGTCTCTCCCAGCTCCTCCAGCTCCTGTTTTGTCTCCAGCAGTGCAGACCTGGACAGCTTGATGGGGGCAGGGGCAGACTTTGCCTCCATGGGGTCCCTCAGGTGGTGTCTCTTGCCCCCAAACTGGGATGCTCCCAGCACCACTGGGCTCCCTTTGCAGTCCCATGGGGTACAAAAACCTCTCCCACCCTCTTACCCAGCTGCAGGGAGAGCTGATCGCTCATGCCTGCCTTCCACTTGGCTCCATCCTCCCTCAGCTTTCTGACGGCATGCTCCAGCTGCCTGATCTGGGATGGGCAGTGGTGGCAGAATCAGGACATGGACCCCATGTTGTCCCAGCACAGGCTCCCCTCAGCTGCCTCCTTCCTGCCCAAATGCCATCCTGCATTGCTGCAGATCCCTCTGGGACTGCTGCTGGCTCACCTTGTCCTTCTCACCCTGCAGGTCACTGGCCAGGTCCTGCAGGGAGGACACCTGTCTCCACAGCTGGTCCAGCTCGCTGATGATGCTCTCCTGGCCTAGAAGGGCATGGTCCAAGGGAACACACTGTCAGTCAGGGGGTCTTGCCCTCAGGGCTGGCTCTTACCCAAGGTATCCCCATGCCACCTAGCTTGTGGCATCCCTCTGTGTGTCCCCAGAGCACCAGGAGTGTCTGCAGCATGGGCTTTCTGAGCATGAGGAAGACTGGGTTTCATGCCAGTGGAACATGGCTGAAGGCCTGCTCCTCCTCCTTGGGTCCCTGGAGATGCTGGCTGCATCTCTGGGATGGCGGTCTGGGTGCCAGGGGTTTCTGGCTGCATCCCTGGGATGGTGGTCTGGCTGTGCCAGGATGCTGGGTGTGTCCTCAGGATGGTGCTCTTAACGCTGGTGGAACTGGACTACATTCCCAAGGTGGTGGCACAGGCACCACACTGGATCTGAGGGAGCACCTACCCACTTCTCAGGGATCCCTAGTACTCTCTGCATTCCTGTTTGGGTCTCCAGGGAAACAAGCTGTGTCCCTTGGCTCTGGTCCTGGCTGCCAGCTGCATACCTGGTCCCTTCCTCTCCAACTCTAAACTTGATCTGGGGGTGTCCATGGATGAAGTGGGGGGCTCAGCAGAGGCAGACCAGACCCCATAGCGCTCCTGGAAGAAGAAGGCAAATGGGACCAGGTTGATGGGGCACAAGAAGAGCAGCAGCAAGGGTAGACTCAGCACCCCCCACCCTGTCCCCATGCCCTGTTCTCTGAAACCCCAGTTCACGGAGCCAGAGTCAAGTACCCCACAAAGAGCCAAAGCCAGAGTCAAGTACCCCACACCATCCAGGGATGCAGGGCAGGGGTGACAGGGAGACAAAGGGAGGGATGAGGAGGGGGTGAGGGTTTAGCTCCCTCCCAGGGGAACTGGTGGCAGCTCAGCTGCCCACATGCCTGCTGCACCCTCTTTATGTCCTGTCCCATGCTGGATTGCTCCGTGTTCATCTTGCCCACCTCCTTGTGGAGACTCTGGCACAAACCCATGGCCTAGGACCCCCCATCCTGCCCTGGGGAGCTCATCACACAGCCTGGGTCAGCAGGGATGGGCCCAGCACCTCCTGCCCAAGCCAGACTCCATGCTGGAGCATGGAATCCCATCTGAACAGCAAAGAGCTGCTCCCACAGGTTCAGTTGCTGCCTGGGCAGGGAGACAGTGGGAAGTGCTGCTTCATGCCATTGCTTCCTCATTGCGACTCCCATTCCTTGGCAGTGCCCCACACTCAGCAACAGGCAGGTCATAAAGTTATGGAGTTGGGGAATGGCTTGGGCTGGAAGGGACCTTAAGCTCATCTCATTGCACCCCCCTGCCATGGGCCAGGACACCTTCCACCAGACCAGGTTGCTCCAAGCCCCATCCAACCTGGCCTTGGACACTTCCAGGGATGGGGCAGCCGCAGCTTCTCTGGGCACCCTGTGCCAGGGCCTCAGCACCCTCACAGGAGAGAATTTCTTCCCAATATCCCATCTAACCCTGACCTCTGGCAGTGTGAAGCCATTACCTGTTGTCCTGGCTCTCCAGGGCTTTGTCCAAAGTCCCTCTCCAGCTCTCTTGGAAGCCGTTTAGGCACTGGAAGAGGCTCTAAGGTCTCCCTAGAGCCTTTTCTTCTCCAAGCTGAACACCCTCAGCTCTCACCCTTTCCTCATAGCAGAGGGCTCCAGCCCTTGGAACATCTCTGTGGTCTCCTCTGGATTCTCTCAAACAGCTCCATGTCCTTCCTGTGGTGGGACCCCAGGGCTGGAGGCAACTCTGCAGGTGCTCAGGTCTCACCTGAGCAGGGCAAAGGGGCAGATCCCCTCTCCTGCTGCCCACGCTGTGGGATCAGCCCAGGACATGGTTGGTTTCGGGGGAGAGCGCACATGGCCGAGGCACGTCCGGCTCTCACACACCAGCATCCCCAGGTCCTCCTTGGCAGGGCTGCTCTCAATCCCTTCATCCCCCAAGCTGGATTGATGCTGGGGGTTGCCCTGACCCGGGTGCAGCACCAGCACTTGGTCTTGTTGAATCTCATGAGGCTTTCATGGGCCACTTCTCAAGCTTGTCCAGGTCCCTCTGCATCACATTCAGTCCTTCAGGGTGTCACTGCACCCTCAGCTTGGCGTCATCTGCAAACTTGCTGAGGGTGCACTCAATCCCTTCATCTATGTCATTCATAAAAATATTAAACAGTACCTGTCCCTGTACGGACCCTAAGGGTCACTTGCCTTAAGTGTACCGTGACACTGGAAGTGCATGTGGGACAAAGTGGGTGGCATCATGACAAGAGACAGTGCTTAGGATCACCACGGTCATGGCTAAGTCTTGGCTCTCTTTTTATTGCATGTAAAAAAACAGTCTCCATTTGTAGCTCTCTTTTCATGCGCTACAACTCATGAGAAACAGAAACAGATTTCCTCCAAAACAGAAAAATAATCTCAGTAAGTTTTCTTGGAGAAGTCTGGAGCTGCCACCAAGGATGTCAGGTCCCAAAACCATAGATCAAAAGACTCCAGATGCCTGGGATGAATCTTGGATAGATGCCAGAGCTGAGAGTTTCTCCAAAGGAGAAAAATGACCTCAGGTAGCATCCTGGGAGTAGCCTAGGGCTGACACCTGGGATCTCTGAAATCAGAGATCAAAACACTCTAGAAGATTCCTGGGAAGAGTGTCAGAGGACTCCTGGAAGAAGCAGTTTCCATCAAACAAGAATTATACTGAATATATCCTGTATCTACTTTATCTCTTCTGCATGTGCTCAATCCGAAATTGCAGCTTGGAGCAGATTTTAACAAGAGGTGAAATCCACACAGCCATGTCCTCTCAAGACACATCACCGTATGACACTTGAATAATTCAGTTACAGCAAGAAATTTATATGCAGAGTAATATCACAGACAGGTGTAAAGATGTCCAGAATTTGGAAAAGGCAAACAGGGCTGAGTTGAGACAGCCTGAGTTGAATCTTCTTAAGTAAGTTTTTCTATCTTGCTTATCTGCATGAGTGTAAGCAGCAGGATGATGGAAGTGATCATTCCCCTTTAGTCAGCTGCTTCCTTGATTATATTTTTCTGGGGCTAAATGCATTAGAGGAGGCACAGGCTCCCAGCATAGCCTGGTGGAGATGGTGCCCATACGTCTGGGGACAGGCAACCCAAGCCACATGACATGAGGCTGCTGTGCCAGCTCCCCTCTGCCTGGGACACACATTAGCAAACAGAAAGGAGAACACAGTGAAGTTCCTCTTGCATCACCCTTAGCAATTTATTATCCCTTTGATTTCCTGCTCTGACAATGACCTGTGAAGGCCCCACGGCACCATGGCCTGAGCTGGGGGAAGGCTGGAGCCCTGGGGCTCAGGCTGTGCCATGATGCCAACCACCTCATGGCTTTCTACTTCAGCTGCCCCTTTTCCAAGGGCTGATGGTGACTTCACCTGCGGAAGCTAGGTGCCACCAGCCGGGGGACAGAACAATAACAAAATTAAGCAAAGTACTCCTTTTTCCCGGACACCTGGGGGAGGACAGGTGTCCTTCCCCTCCCAGCACAGGCTCCAGAGCAGAGAGAGCAATTCAAAGGCCATCACTGGCACCCACAGTACGGAGGTCAGCTCAGCAAGGATTGTGCAGTGCCTCCACCCCCCTGATGGTGGGCACAGGGGAGGCCCCAAATCCCACACTCTTGGTATAGACAGACAGCTTGCAATGATAAAAGGCAGCCTTGCAAGCCAGGATGAGAGTCTGTCCAGATGTGGAATACGACACAGCTTGGCTGCTTTGTCAGATCTTCTAAATGGTCTGAAAAGGCACTTCACTCCCCATCTGGGGATGGAGAATATACCTGGAAAAAACCTTAGAAAGGGAATGTTTAGAAGAGGTTCAACAGCAAGCAGAGGCTCTACAGCGCTGGCGCAGCACCCCTCCCTGTCAGAGGCAGGAGTCCACATGCTAAGTTAGTCAGCACTGAGCCCACACAGCACACACCCCTATGGCCCCATGCAGATGCTGGGATCCAAGACAAGTCCAGGGCCATGGCATCCCCAGCATCCCAGGTTCAAGCAGACAGGGCTCCCTGCTCCTCCTGCCCCGCCCCAGCTGAGGGTCTGGCTCTGGCTGGCAGCTGCCCAGCCAGAGGGCTGTTGGGGTGCAGCCGGCAGAACCGCCCCAGCGTCCAGATGGGGAAGATGTTGCGGTACGCAGTATAACTGATGGCACATGACTTGTTGAACACTCCAGCAATGTTCTCCTGGGAGACAAGCAGAGAGCAGAATAGTATGAGTGATAGGGGACTGCTGTGTGTTCAGGAACACCTTGGAAAGGCTAAAGATGTACCTGAGGCCAGTCCCCATTGGGCAGCTGCTTATCCATCAACACTTTAATGCCCCTTTCCAGCACACCGATGTCAGGGTACCTGCAAAGCACAAGGGAGATGTGAGCATCTTTATCCAAACCATCTGCAAGCCCCCATCCACGTGCCTGGGGAACTCAACCACCTCTAGGCTGCCCCAAGCTTGCCCCAGGCATGCTGAGTGCTTTGGGAAGGGCTCCCCACAACCCCAAGACACTAGATATTATGAATATGGCACCATTTTCCCAGGCTGGAGGCCTGTAGTCACGATCAAAAGCTTTGCTTTGCACTGGGTCACACCAGCCAGGCCCAAGGTCACCCAAGCCAGCTTGCACCTCCTTTTCCCTGAGCACTGCAGCCAGGTGGGGCTGCTCTTACCTGACAGCCATGAGCCCCAGCAGGGCCCAACAGGTGTTGTGGATCTGCGACTCAGCACTCTGCACATACGTGCGCTGCTCACAGGACTCAAAATCCTCTCCCCACCCGCCATCTGCCATCTGCTTGGAGACGAGGAACTGGCAGGCCTGGGCCACCTCTCGGCAGACAGTCCTGCAGCGATAGGGGCCAGAATCAAGACAGGACTGGGGGACATAGAGTGTTTGGATGCCCACAGCTCTCAGCTGCAAAGAGAAGCGGTGCCCATGGCCAGGACTGCCCCGAGAGTTTGAGGGTCAGGCAGCAAGTGCCCTGGCCACACTGCAGGCACAGGATTTGGGAGGAACAGTCCCTGAGGCAGGAGAGTCCATGTGCATCCAGGGCATCCATCCAGCCCCACCATGCAGTCCTACCCTGTCCAAGGAGGTAGGTAGGGGCAGGGAACCCAGACATCCCCTTCTCACCCGTCGTGGTACATGTGCTGCATACTGGCAAACGCCTCCAGACCAAACCAGGTGCCATAGGTGAAACAAACCCCCCAGCTCCTAGGAGGAAGGGGAGAGCAGCACTGTCAGAGGTGCGAGGCCCCAGGGAGAGGCAGGCTGCAACACAGCTGTGTTCACTGAAGAGAAGAGCCAGGCACAGAGCTGCAGCCTGCCTTCCCCTATGGCCCAACCATGCCCAGTCCCAGCAGTACCAGCAGCCCAGTCCCAGCTAACTCAGCTGTCAGCAGAACTGGGACCACAGGAGCTGGAGCCACCCCAGACTTCTCTGGGTCTTGTGCAATGCACAAGGTACCTGTTCTACCTGGGCTGAAAGGGAGAGTAACTGAGAGCAAAGCGCACCAGCTAGAGGACGATCAGCCCCTACTT
>NW_008239762.1:18821-25298 GCF_000691975.1 Corvus brachyrhynchos
TCCTGCCAGCCAGGAATGCTAGCCATTATGATCCCTCTCCCACTGGAGCAGCCAGAAGAAAACTGGGTGCTGGGAACACAGCTTACCCTTCCCAGGACCCATCTACTCGCTGCTTCTTGCGACAGAAATCCAGGCCCTTCTGCAGAGTCTCCCTGGACAGGAAAGAAGGCATCCACTTCAGAAGCAGCTCAAACTCAGTGTCTTCTTCACTGAGGGTTCCATCAGCCCCTCTGAGGCTTTGATGGGTCCCATTATTGGAGGGGACAAGAGGCAAGAGCATGCAGACAGGCAGCTACATTGTTCAGGAGGCCATGGCAGGCAGCTTGGGACAGTGAGCCTGTCTTCTCCCCTGCCCAGCTCTCATCTCAGTGTCTCACCTGATCTCCAGAGCTCGGTGCTCAGGGAACTGGCTCTGGAAGTGTCTCAGTGCTTGCATGACAGCTGATGTGCACTCCACATACGTGTAGTCAATCATGATGTCACCTGCCAGCAGGCAAAGGGTATCAGTGCCACAGCCCCTGTGTGGGCAAGCCTCCAGGCCAGCCGCTGCCAGCCTGTTCCTCAGACCCAGGGCACACTGATCCCCCATCAGGCACCCACTGGGCATGGTGAACCCAGGCCACTTTGTCCCTTCACAGTGGGCAGGACAACCAGCCCCCCTCCTCGCTTGGTTTCATACGTGGCAAAGCCTCCATCCGAGTTCCTCATGCTCAACAGCTGCCCAGACAAGCAGAGAGGGGGGGGGGACAACCTCATGGGCAGTACTACTCCAGTCTGGCCCCAAGCCAGCTGTGAGGACAAAGTTAGACCCCCAGGTCTGTGGGGCTGGCAGAAGACCCAGGTCCCAAACCACCATGACAGGCAGGCCCAATCTGGACCATCACATCACATTAGGTCACATAGGCAGCTCTGAATCACAACAAAGAGTGTTGCCACACCAGGCCTCATACTAGCTCAGACCAAACCAGATTTAATACCAGATCTAACAATTCCTTGGGCCTTGGCTTCTCTTACAGTCCTGCATGTCCCTTGGCCTAATTTTTGTAGCTCTTACCACATTCACAGCATCAAAGAGGCGCTCAGGGGGCACAAGCTTGGCTATGAAGGGGCACTTCTCCTGCAACAGCATAACTGCCTTCAGCCCCTCTGCTGTGCAGTCTGCCACGATCCAGCCGCAGTCCCGTGTGCTGAAGGGGAAGCCACCCTGGAAAAGTATCAGGTGGGCTTAGGGAGCAGGATCACCTTCCCTCATCTACTCTATTTGTGGAAGAGAGCAGGTGCTGCTCCTGATTCCTACTCCTTCTGCCCCAGTCGTGCATCCTTAGAGACCAGTCTCAGCCACCATACCTTGTTCATATGGCGATAATATTTCTGGTAGTCAGGTGGGTTCTCTGGGATCTGCAGGAGGCAAGAAACAAGTGAGGGCAGCCTGGAGGTGCCTGGCTGCAGGACCACGGGCTGAAACCATTGCAGGTGCAGAACCATGTGGGAGTGGACAGCACCTGCCTTCCACTGAGGGAAGTAGACAGGAAAGAGGTCAGCTCTGGAGCAGGGAGAAATCACCTTTTGGCCTGGCTTCAGCAAGTGTTGCTGAAGTCCCCTTTGGAAGCTTGCCTGCCAGGGAACCATCTGCTTTCAGTGCTCCTGCTGGCAGCACCATGAACAAGACCCATGACTGCATCTGCACCAAGCTGCTGGTGACAGTGACCCTCACCTTGAGCCACTGCTGGCCAGGCCAGCAGAAGCTGAGCTCCTACAGTCACTATCCAATGATGCTGAGTTTCCCAGAAGGGTGCCTCAAATGTGTCAGCACCAGACAAGATGAAGGGCAAAAAAGCCTAAGCTTTCAGTTTTCCAGCCTCTCTAAGCTCAGATAGCCAACCCAAGCATCCCTGGGCCTCGCCAAGGTCCTCTCCAAGCTTCAAAGATGGTTCCCTGAAAACAGGGAGCAGAAAACAGGAGGCTGGGCCTAGGACTTTGCTAGTCCAGCCCTTCAGAAGATCTCTTCAGAAGATCTCTTCAGAAGGCATCAGATGCATCCAACAGGGTTCTGAGCAACAGCCAAGCCTGCACAGCCAGCGTGTGAGACACCACTGACCAGCTCTGCTTACCTGGGAGAACTGGAGGAACTCATGGGCGTTCTGGAGGCAGGAGGTGAATTCAGGCATGTCCTGGGCTTCTGCCTGGAAACAGAGATGCACAGTGAGCAGTCAGCAAGGGGCCATAGCCAGACATGTTTTCCCAGCTCAGTCAAAGGACGCCAGGCCAGAACTGGCACAGCAGAGCTCCAAGGCACAGCAGGAGCTCTGCTTTTTGGGGACACGTGAGCAGAGACCATTTTCCCAAGGCAGCATGTAGCACTGAAGGGTGCATTACCTCCAAGAAGGCTTGTATGGCAAAAGCAGTATCCCAGAGCTGGGATCCATTTGTGCCCTGGAAGAGAGAAAATAGACAGTGAGAGGCAGGTGCTAGCAGCAGCCTGACTCAGCTGTGGGGTCTATGGGACAGCACATCCCTCCCACATTACCGCCAATAGCTCCTGCTACCCTGTTTTGTGTCACTCTGGATCACGGCTGATGTGCTGGCACAGAGGACAGATGTGGCAGGTCAAGGGACAGCAAGGGGACACAACGTAATACAGCTACATCAGCCTGCTCTGTGCACAGCCAAGGCAGGAGAAGTGGCTAGCATTAAGGAACAGCAGGATACAATGGCTCTGAGAGAAGCAGAGCTCAGACCACATGCAGGATCAGGGGCCTGGCTTTCTCCTGCCCTTCTCCCAGGACTCATGAGGATGGAGGGAATGGAGGCCTAGAGGTGTCCTCTCAGCTCACAGCCACAGGGAGGCAAACTAGCAGAACAGACTGTACTCCCTCCTGGCACAGCTGGGAGAAGTGGCAGTGAGACACAGAAGGCCACCAGGCACCAGAGGTGAGACGCCAGGAGCTCAGGCTCGGGATGAACACGCTATCCCATTACTCCATGGGCTGCCCCAGCACACCAGGGTCCCTTCAGTCACAAGTGAACTCCTATAGCACTTCACCTGCATCTTCATGCCGTCGAGGCCCAGCCTGTGGGAGGAGAGAGCACAGTGCTGCAGCACAGGCACAGTGGGAGCACCAGGAGGCAAGTCAGGAGCTACGGTGTGCCTAATCCACAGGGATCAGAGCCCTGTGCTGTGTCGGGTCACACTCAGCCCTTACCAGAGATAGTCAGGGATCCTGGAAACATGCTCCTGAAAAGCTGGGGAATCCTTCCCTTCCATGAACCAGCGAACCAGCATGTTGATTGTCTTGGAGATCTACCATGAGGAGCATTGTCACTGCTCTGGATAGAGCTTCTTCCAGCCCCAGAGACATATATCCCCCCACTCTAGACAGAGCCATCCAGAGGTTGTCTTGGCCTTGATCCCAATGGCTCCACCTGTGGCATCACTCAGCATAGCTGAGTTAGTGGGGCAGGTGCTTTTACTCCAGATTACTCCAGAGTTTACTCTCAGATCATCTCCCTGGACCTCAAGGAGAGATACTCCTCACCAGGGCCACAGCTGTCCCCATGCCCTCTGCAGCTCCTGTGCCCTGTTAGCCTTAAGCTCTTGAGCATCAGGAGCAGCAGGAGTTGAGCAAGATCTGGTGGTTATTACATGCCACAATTGCACAAGCTGGTCCTTAAAGAACAAAGGGTGAGATATTAAAGGATTAACAGCAAGTGTCCTACCGGCCCAATGCTGATGCACTTGGTGAATCTATCATCAGCTTTGATGTGGTCGTACAGCTCTGTGATGGCTCGCTGCCGCAGCGCAGTGCTGTGGTGGGCTTCATACACATTCATGATGGCTACAGGAGAAGAAAGGGACATGCAGTGAAAAACAGATTCACTTGCTGCGCCAGGCTGCAACCCAGCTCACACAACAACCGGTTGAGCAAAGCATCAGCATAGAGCAAAGCTCTGCCCCAGAGTGGCCTGAGGACATGGGCACAAGGCCCTGCTGCTCTCAGGGAGGGAGAACCCCATAGATTACATAATTCCTGTCTCCATCTCAGCTGCAGGGCATACACCAGTAGCTGGCAGTAGACTCTAAAGAGCTTTGAGGGTACAAGGCTGCTTCAGTATTCCCCGCAGCAGCTCCCGCACTCACCATAGGCAGCAGCCAGGAGCCAGCTGTGTGGGGTGTACACGTCACAGGCAGCCACGTTGTTCCTCTGTGCTGGCCAGTCTATGCTGGCGTAGTCTTGCACATACAGCTCCTGACACAAGACAGCAAAGGGCATCAGCCTGGCCAGCCAGGAGCAAGCACCTGGGGCAGTTACTGCTGGGAGCTGGCTCTGCTGTCTGACAGACACCATGCAGGTATGAGAGCTGCCACTTGGCAAGCCAGAGGCTGGCCCACAAGGACACGGCCAGCACAGCAGGTGGTCATGGAGCCACATATCCTTGTCCAGCAGGATCAGCTCCTTCCTTACCTGCCTCAAGCTCCGTATGAGCTCGTCCTCTTCTGCTGACAAACGCTTGGCGTAACAGTAGCTCATGGGAAGGTAAACCTGGCGGCAGTGACACCAGAGCCGTGACGGATGGGCTGGAAACCATGTAGGAAGCAGCCTGATTGCAATAGAGAAAGTGCTGCTGTGAGGAACAAGGAAGGCAAAGGGAAACATGGAGAGATGTTGTGCGCAATGTCCAGAGCAGGGCATGCCCCTGCACTAGGGGATATACACACAGCCTGGCCCTGCTTAGATTCCCCCTCCAACAGGGATACTCCCTCCTGACACCACTCCAGGCCCACCTGATGCAGGGCAGGGAGGACCTCAGGCTCAGAGAAGAGGAAGGGCAGAAGCCAGTTCAGTCACGTGGCACTTTGAAGGCAGAGGCCTGGTCTGACAGTTAATGGCATTTGCTGACAAAGCACCAGCAGCTCTTGGTACTGTGCAGCCCCTGATTTCCTCCAGGGAGAGTGTCATACACTTTCCCTCTCTGGCACCCAGCAGCCCTCTGAGTATTCAGAGAGGTACAAGCAAGGCAGCCTTCCATGTGGTTGTCCCTTCCTGATAGGGTCCAGTTCTGGCTGCTGGAAGATACTGGTGACAGGCAGGGAGCACATGAATGTATTAGGGACCCTGTGGGAAATGCTAACAGGGCTGTGCTCTGGCATCTCCCTTGGATCCAGTGTTCAGTGCTGCCCACCTACTGGCTGGTGGGCTGCTGGCTCCCAGCTCACAAACAGCCTGAGCACCTCCAGTTCCTGGCTGTAGCTAGTGTTATCTCAGCAATCACCAGTGCCTGGGACAGTTCTGGGTCAAGGCTGGTGGCAGGACTGACACTAGCTCCTCTCTCCACAGTGAGGGGGGCACATACCACATCTCTGGGAGAAGTGTGTTCATTCCCTCCCAGCTGTAAACGTTCAAGACAGCCAGCCAAAACTTGCCCCAGGAAGGGATTCCCACAGCACCTCCTGCACAGAACAGTATCAGTTTTCAGGTTAACACAGCCATGCCAGTTCCCAACTTTCTTCCCCATCACAAGACCCACTTCTCCCCATGTTTGGGAGCACACTACTCAGGTTGGGATACATGTCCCGAAACAGGGCAAGCAGGCAATGGTACAAAAATGCAACACAGCTTCCCATCATTAATTGAAAATGCAGTTGCCATGAAGGGCAAGTAAGAACAGTTCTTCCACTACCTGGCAGCCCCCAGTGTTCCCTGAAGCCCTCAGGTCTGGCCAGACCTCTCACCAGTGTACCAGCCCCATGGCTGACCTTTGCTGTGCAGGTTGACACGGGCCCGCACAATGTCAGGGTCATCTGGTCCAATCCCCAGGATCCTCAAGGCTATGTAGTTGAGGGCTGTGCCAAACACTGTTGATTTGTCTTCCACATGTCTGTCAGAAGCATATACAGAAACACCATATCCATTAGTCAGCTCTTGCCATTAGCCAGACACAAGCCACTGCACAGGGCTGTCTCTGTTAGGGTGAAGTGGGATGCCAGGGTTGACTTTGGAAAAGAGGGACCTGACTAATGCAGGAAGAAACATTGCTCTGCACTACCCTGTCACACACAATGCTTTGGGATATAGTGCCCCAGAGGAGATGTGGCCAGACTTGATGCCACAGCCATCCCTGTGAAAAACAGTGCACCTGGAGCGCTGCACAAGTCCAACCACCCAGAGCTATCACAGGTGCTCAGTCTCCATCCCTGAGCCTGGGCAGATCTGACAGCAGCTCCAAGTCCTGGATCTTGGAGGTGCCATCACTCAAAGAAGCATCTTTGCTACTCACAAGCCCCAGCCTCCGTCCAGGAGCTGCACAGAGCGCAGGTAGCGTACCATCTCCTTCCGGAACTCCTCGGGCAGCTGGATTTTGGCCGTGTGGCAGGCGATGAGGAGACCTGGAGGACCAGACAGGCCGGCACTGTGGAGAGCCGAACCCCAGGGCACTCACCCGCGGGCAGGTGCCCAGGCCTACCTGGCAGCAGGAACA
>NW_008239762.1:26108-43615 GCF_000691975.1 Corvus brachyrhynchos
CGCCGCGCCCTGACTCCCCCGCCCCACGTCTGCCCCCGGCACAGAGACCGCGCTCGCTTCACCAGGAGTGCCATCCCCCCACAGACCGCGACAGCCGTCCCGTCTCTTTGGGTGACAGCGCCAGCCCCTAGAGCGACAGTGCACCCCCAAAGTCCGGGCGTGTGGTTTCCATCTTAATGGAAATAATTAAATAACGCCGGCCCAGCCTGGGTGCCCAGCTCATGTCCTCGTGGGCCACGAGGGACGGAGGACACGTGTCTGGGTGCAGTGCCAGCCATGGGGACAGTGCACCCTGATCCACGGGTGCACACACTCCCGCTGCCCCCGTGCTTCCCCGCTGCTGGCACCACCCTTGATCACCGTCCTCAGCTCTGCTTTCCCGGGGTGTCGGGCACTCGCTAAACACGGGGGCCCTGGCAGAGTGAGGAGGGGTGTGGCCGGCGGGGGTGACAACCATAAAACACTGTGTTTTTGTCAGGTATCCTCACTATGAGCCCTGCCTTGGTCCCCACAGCCCGGGAGGGGGGTGTCACCTTCATGCGGGTGGTGCCGTGGGACAGCAGTCCACGAGGAGGTGGCAGAGCTCCTCCTGTCCTGTCCCAGTGATATGTCCCCATCTCTCTCCTAACACCCCCAAATGTAGCATCACTGCCTTCCCAGGCCAGTGAGCAAGTGGGTTTCAGCCCTTCCAATCCCCTCAGCTCAAGAGGGCTCCCCACAAGGAGGCACACAGGGATTGTAAATCCCAGGGATGCTGTACTTGCTGCTGCTATGCTCTTGGAAGGGCTGGGTGGAAATTTAATGTGTACTTGTTTAAATGGAGTGATAAAATTTCTTTCAGCCTTTCAGAGTGACCTGGCTTCCCTCCTACCACAAGAGGTGACACCAGACCAAGCTAAGCAGGCAGAAAAGCCCATCCATGCCTTTGCACTGCCCAGGGACAAAAGAGCTACTCCCAAACGTGACACCCATCAGCACCCCAGGACAGAAAAATACCTGTCTATTAATACTTATAGTTATATAATCATTAATACTTATTGTATATAATGCACACTACAAGTTGAATTTAAAATACTCCTCTTCTAGCAAATAGCTCTTCACTCATGTCCAGAATAATGTCAGAGATTATTTGGAGAGAATACAGTAATTTTATTTGGGAATTAAAGAATTAATTTGGTATTTATTTTATAAACAAGGCTTAGGTCATGCACCGGTTCAGTCCTGGCTGTGTTCAGTAAGAGCAAAATGGTTTTTTGGATGATGCTGGACTTCTCCTGGAGGGAGCATGGGTGGGGATGATGTCTTTGACTTGTGTCTCATCACACTGGGACTCAGGAGGGAGAGCTGTGCTACTTCTCTTGCACAGTTTATGTGAGCAGAGGGAACTCTAGAAGTTCACTGACATGGGTGTTTTATCTGGGGCTTAGTAGTCTGTATACTTTTGTTTTAAGAAAAAAAATTGTCATAATGAATCTGCCTGAAATGAGGTTCATGCAAGTATCTCCACTTCTCCGTGGATGCCAAAATCTTAGGATAATTTATGGTAATATTTGGATAAGGGGAGTGATGGAGGATGAACAATTTGGTTTTACTTTTCTGTCTCTGTACAACCCACCTGCCCTAGAAATTTTTAATAATTGCCAAATTCCCGTTACTTAGGCATTATTTTCATACAAGTTTTGCTGTGTCTGAACCTCAGCTGGATTCAGCCAGGCACTTGCTCACCTCTGGCTGCTGTGCTTGTAGGTGCCAGGGAACCTGCTCCTGTGGGAGCTTTGGGGTTCATTCTGGACCGGGCGTAGACGAGAGATCTCTGAAGTCAGATCTTGGAACATGCGGTTTATTGCAAAGGGCGTGGGTATAGGGGCACTGCTTAGAGCTGCCAGCTGCAGCTCGGAGCAGGCCCAAGAGAGCAAGAGAGTAAGCAGGTAAGTAAAGAGAGAGAGAGAGCGAGAGGAATGAGAGTGAAGAAGAAGTGATGAAGTCCTGGTTACAATACAATAAATCATCTTCTGTACTGAATATTCTAATTGTCACTAACCAATCTAATACAAGATACAAATCCTATAGCATTTACATACAGCCTATAAGAGTTCTTATATTACCATAGAGTGTTACATCTTAACTTCTAAAAACTACTCTTTGGACCCCTTCTGCTGAGCTAGTAGGGTCTGCTCTGACCCTTGGACCTGCCTGCAAGCAGAGGGTATTGTTCAATCAAGAGGGGATTACCTTCAGTCGGCCATACCATTGTTTTCCAGTTGTTCAGTAACTAAGACTTGGTATTTCAAAAGTGGCTTTCATTTCGATGTCGCCTGTAGTTTTCATATTCCCAAAATCTTTTGTCAGGCAATCATATTTATAAGGCTTTCCTGTTTCATCTTCCCCAACATGCTCCCTGAAAAGCTGCTCTGTGTGCTGGGACTGTGAGTGCAGCCCTGCAGAGGCAGAGGCAGTTTCTTTACCCTCCCACACAAATTCCTCTGCTTTCATTACTTTTTTCTCCTGGTTCAATGACTGCTGGCCTTTGTCTTGTGGTCTGGCAGAGCCTGGTGCCACACACACCAGAGAGACAAAGGAATAGGCTGGTTTTTCTCCCCGAGCCTGGTATGAAGAGCCCACATTGTGAGTGAGACAGGCAGAGGGTTGAAGTGTTTTGCTCAGCCTTGGGCACTGTAAAACCCCCTTGCTTCTTTAAACACATCAGCCCAAAGCTCTGGCAAGGAAGCTCTGACCCTGAGGAAAGGAGCCCCAAGGTTGCACTCTCCTGTTCGAAGATCAGAATGTGAGTTTTAAAATAACAGAAGCAGCCTTTTGGGCAGCACTGAAAGCACAGCCATCTCACAGCCCTACACCCATATCCAGACCTCCTGGACAGTCATAGGCTGGGTTAGGGATGATCCAGGCCAAGAGAGCAGTCTTTGAGAGGATATGAGCCTGGACAAGGATCAGGAAAGTCGCTTGGAGTTGCTCATTAGCAGAGGTAGGAGAGGGTCAAGGTTTCTGGTGTTCACACCTGATCCTGATGCTTCTTCCCATCCTATCAGCACATCATTCCAGATCATCACCTGTAAAATACAGAAGTCAGAATGATTTGGGGTGAAATGGGCAGCAAGAATCATCAGGAAAGAGAATTTCAAGACTGTTCAAGTTTTGATCTGTCAAATGCTAATTTTTCTGTCCCATTTTAAGAAAAGGTCAGTTTCCCGAACAACATCAGAAAATGGTTTAAGGAGATGAGCTAGGACCTTGTCTCTGATTAGAAAAGGTTTGCTTTAATGCATTTCTTGGCTAAGGACTGAGCTAGACATCTACCAGATCAAATTGCTATCAACAGAAAAATTCTGTCTCTTTACTGCTGACAGAGAACCCTATTTATATCCAGCTCTGATAGGAATGCAAATACTCTTGGAAAAAATCAAATAGTGCAAAATTGCTGACAAACTACCTCCACACTAGAAACACCACTACCTAAAAGCATCCCTGCTAGTCTCACCAGGGCACAGATAACTGGTGTAGTTTGCAATGCCCTAAATGCAAGAATTTCAGTGGTCAGGTAAATACTTAGAGTCGACATACTCAACCTTAATGCTGGGGAAATTATTCTTCCCCAAACCAGTGTTTGAGCCTATTACAAAAGCTTTCATGAGCTGATGTAAGGAAATGATCAATGTAGATGGGTTTCTTTGACACCATGTATGTGAAAAAGTTTTTTAAGTAACATGGTCAGTGTTGTATCAGTAGATTTGGGGAAGACAGAAACTGCCAGGGAATATGTCTGTCCAGCAACAGGGTTTAGATACAAGTGCATTTAATGCCAGTTCATAGTGGCTGCTGGGGCTGGCATGGGACTTGTGAACAAGTTTTGTATCAAGATCCCATTTAAAAGTAAATAAAGAATTTAATTTTGAGGTAACTTTTCAAAGTTTCTAAAAATAAAGTATTTTTTTGTAGTGTGAATCATATACAAACAATAACTCATCTTTTTCTGAGTTTTGCATGTTGATTTATACTTCCCCTGTCAGAATTGGTTCAAGATATTTGCAGTTTCACTTGTCTTTGGTGTTAGGTGGATATTTCTTGAACATTTCAACATTTCTTGAACAATACACACAGAAAAGTATAAGGCTTATGCTCACACTGACTGCAAAACGTATTCTCATTGATGCTTTCACTCACTCACTCCCATGGTTTAAATGGTTTTGCACAAGCAGCAGTGGTTTCAGTTTGATAAACCATTTTGTTGGTGGTATGTTTGGTGAAGCTGAGTGAATTGAAATAACCTTATGTTCCCTGTCTGGTCTGACTCTACAATCTTAAAACAGTAGAAAGGTGAAAAGGTGTATTCAATATCAATAGTATGCTCCCAATGATCTGGGGTAAACATAGTGAAAAGATCAGGCACACAAGGAATTGCTATTTTTGCATACTCACTGTTCAGAGCAGAACAGCAGCTTTAAAGAAAGCACGTCTTTGAATTGCAAGCTTGATTCACAGAACATTCTATGCATTGAAGGACCCATCTAATGAACAGTGAGTAGGCATTCTATCTTTGAAAAATATGAACAAATAAATGGCACCATAATAGATTTATTTGTAATGTGTAACAGCTGGCTCTAGGGATAATCTTCAAGTGCTTGTTTACAAAAAAAAAAAATCAGTTTACTGCAATACATTTTGAAACGGGCTATATCACAACGTATGTGTCACCTATAAAAACCGCTTGACTGCAACTGTGTCCCCTTACCATCTTCAGAAAACAAGTAAAGTAGGCGGTGTTTTCCTCTCACAAGGGCGCTCCCACGTGGCGGCGGGTCTAGTCCCCGCGAACAGCGCTGCGGTGCAGGCACAGCGCCCAGCTCGGACACCCCGCCTCAGCTACCGCTGCCTCCCCGGCTCCCCGGCGCAGGCATAAGAAGCCGGTCCTGGCCCCCGCCGCATGGTGGGCCCACACCCCCGCCGGCAGCAGGGAGGTGAGAGGGGCCGGGGGATGCCGGGCGGGCTGTCCCCGCCTTGGGGGGGACACTATCAGGGTAGTATCGCCGCTCCACATCACCTCTGCGGAGCCCGAGGAGAGCTGGAGCACTCCTCAGCCTTGCGGACGGGAAGCAGGCAGGGCAGGAGCATGCAAAGGGCTCTTAGGATATTTCCTACCTTGTCTGGGAACAGTCTTTCATTTCGGACACTGACGGCTGAGTGGGGGAGGACATCAGCTGTGGGATCAGATTCAGCTGGTGGTGGAGAAACAGGAGCCAGGTCGCAGGGCAGGAGATATTTACCTGTGGGATATGAACGAACCGAGTGCCAGGCAATAAGCCTTTTTTATTTTCCCAGGTTTTGGAAAGGTGGGTTGGCAGCTCTCCCTATTTGATCAGAGACTCTTTGGTTTGTCCATTTGTGAAGTCTGCAGGGAACGCTGCAATCTGAATTATTATCATTCCCAAGGGGGTCTCCAGATCAAGTGCGGGAGAGGAAGGTTCGAGAGGTGTTGATTTTGACCTGCTGGCACTCATCGAAACTGGTTCCTACCCGGTTCCCCTGACTGCTGGGCTGGAGACAGGTCTGCAGGCAAAGGCATAGGTGAGGGGACCTGTGACAGCAGGGACAGCAAAACCTTTCTGAAGCTCCGGAGCTGCCCCCATGCCTGCCCCTCTCCTCGTCTTGTGGCCCTACTGTCTTCGAGAGCCCCTGGCAGCAGAGTAATGGTCTCTCGGGACGTTCCCCTTGAAGCCAGAGCTGCTGCCAGAGCTTCCCAGCAGAACGCCTTGAGCGCGGGTCCGACCTTGCCGATGGATGGGCGGTGCCCCGGGGTGGCCGTGCTTCCAAAGCAATAAGAATTGCTGGAGCTTGCCCAGGCTGGCGTTCCCACGTTCCCTCTGACCTCAGGGCCACGCCACAACCATGTCTGAGCTGGAGAAGGCGATGATCGTCATCATCGATGTCTTCCACCAGTACTCCGGGAAGGAGGGAGACAAGCACAAGCTGAAGAAATCGGAACTGAAGGAGCTCATCAACAACGAGCTGACCCACTTCCTCGGTGTAAGTACTGCCCTCCGCGCAGCTTGGTTGGGCTCGGGGGGCATCGAGCAGACACTGCACTCCATTAATTCTGTCTCCCACGGGAAGCCAGTGCAGGCGAAGGGGTTTATTTACATAGCAGAGCATTAAATCCTTTGCTCCAGCTCTACAGAGCAGCAGGATGAGGGCAACAGCCTGTATGGCAGACTGGGGTGTGGGTTGGATACTAGGGAAATTACCTTCCCTGGCACAGGGGGACAGCCTTGCTTCAAGGGGCTCAAGATGTCCCTCCCCAGCAGCACAGCTGCGGCTGCGATTCCCAGGGGCACAGGACAGTGCCCCACCACAGACTGGGAACAGCCACAAGATATTTGGGATATATCTGAACAGAGTTTCAGCTGTGAGAACATTTGAGAAATGGGGACATGTTACTGTCTGGGCCTTGCTGTGGTCCTCCCCAGCTTTGGCTGCCTGTTTCTATCCCTTCAGGAAATCAAAGACCAGGAGACTGTGGACAAAGTCATGGAGGCACTGGACTGCGACGGGGATGCAGAGTGTGACTTCCAGGAGTTTGTGGCCTTCATTGCAATGGTCACTGCTGCTTGCCATGAGTTCTTTGAGCATGAGTGAACTGGTGGGAAGCAGGTGAGCCCCTTCTGCTCATGCTGGAGAGACGAAAGGCAGCATTGCTCCTCCAGGAAAAGGAATGGGTGTGATTACAGACACCTTAGAGTTCAGCTTGTGCTAGACTTAAGCAGCTTATTAAAAGTGCTGTGGCTTTGTGAACAAGAAACACCTGTGTGGCTTAGGAAGGGCTATCGGCTAGTGCCCACTGGGCTGGATGCAGTGAGCGAGTGCCTTGCCTCAAGCTCCTTCCCTGCTGTTTTAAGTCAGGAATGTGCATGGGGCTAGAAGGAGAGGGATGCTGTTATCCAAGCTTGCGTGCAAAGGAAAAAGGGAAATTAAGGAGGAGGTGATGCAGAGGGGCTTGTTATGGAAACTTGCTGCTGAGTCCACTGGCTTGAACGGGAAGACTCCCAGTGATTCCTGTGGGCTCTATGCATGACATTAACGCAGGAAACCCAGCTCCTGTCCTCTCACAGGTGCTCAGTAGAGCCCACCCATTTCTTGGGACATTGAGACACCCTTGGCTTGCAAGGCAAAGTATAACAATCTAAAAGCGTAACCATCTAAAAGCATAACCATCTGACAGCTCAGTCTTTTCTCTTGTTGATCAATCCTGCTTTTAGCAGCCTGCAGAACTGGAAGCAACAGTGTATGAGGCTCCTACGCTAGGGTCAGCTCCTGGGCCTGGGATATGCCTTGACAAGGTGTCCAGGCTCAGTCAGAAGGGATGGGGGATTGGCCTAGTGTCACCACAGACCAAGCACAGCCTCCTGAGTGTGTGAAAATAACAAGAATAAAATGTTGGTTTGGCCTCTGTGAAAAATGTGTCCTTTTGTGCCAGGCTGCTCTGCACTGAGAGAGGAAGGCTGGGGGATCCAGCCTGAAGCACTGCTACAGCTCATGCCCCTGGGTTTCTTGTTGGGCATCGACCCCTCATCTCCTCCCTGGTGTCACTGTGACTGGCCAGACATCCCACAATTGTCACCAGTGCCGTGTTCCACCTGGCCGCCCAGACTGCCAGGTGTACCTGCCAGGACAAAGGAACTGGTGAGAAGGCCCCTCTGCAGGATGTGACTGCTGCTACCAGGGTCATCCAGGGGCTTCCAGTGGTGAGCCCTTGCAAAGCCTCAACTTAACCCAGGACAACCTCCCCAAAGCCTGTGCTTCTGCCTTTTCAGTCTGCACCTGCCATCCATCTCAGCAATATCTGTGAGTTGGACCTTCCTGGCCTGCAGCATCAATAGTGACACATTCACAGCAAAGATGCTCTCAGATGGCACTGGATTCACCTTGTTCCACATTTTATAATGATTTCACGCACAAAATGACATCTTTGGACAGGGACCATGTTGCTATTCTCACCAGCCTCCCCCAAGCTGTGCAGAGGGACACTCAGGCAGAGCCAGACATACAAGGGACAGCATCTTGTCCTAACACCTAACACAAAAAGCCATTTTGCCATCGCAGGGTAGTGCTCACTCAATGAGAAGCTGTTTAGCATCCGAGTTACTTCCACCATATTTTTAACATCCTCCTCCAGTCTCAGTTCAGCTGCTTTCAACACTGGTACAGACCTGAGGCCATGTGTGAGAACAGTGGGTGGGGACACTGTCTGTCTCTATGTCCCCAAGGTGAGGCAGGGTAGACAGGACTCTCTAGACTGTCTCTCAAGCCTGAACCTGAGTTCAGCAGAGGGGTCTGATGTTCCAGTACAAGGGTCTGCCCACGAGCCACATTTGTGAGTCATGTTTTTGACTCTATGAAGAGGATTCAAATGAACTTCCCACCAGGAAGGACACCAACAGTTTCCTACTTATCAACAGCAGTAAAGCTGAAACAAAGAGAAGTACAGCAGCAGGAAGGGCCTGATTTTTAAAAGATGCAGATTCACTTCTGAAGCTAGAGAAGTGTCAGAGGGGCAGATTTTGTACATCCATGCTGTATTGTACTTCCGCTGAATCACGTTTTCAGAATTTAAAATGCTGCAATTACCTTCTGCTCTGAGAGATTAGAATCTGCACTTTTATTCTCTCCCCAGATAATTTTAGCAGATGTGCATCTGTGAAAGGGAACCTTCTCCCTGGATCAGACAAAAAATTACCAGCACTGTAAGAGCACTTACAGACACCCCTCCCCTCCCAAATATTCTTCCACATCTTACCAGGAGTGCTGGTTGTTGCTCATCTAAAAAAACATATACTTCATCTTAACTGTTGATGGAAGTGGATCCAGGCTGAATCATTCAAAAGCAGCGCTCACATGCTGATAGCAAGAAAAAAAAAAATCTTAAAAAGAAAACCATGTTTTTCTTCCCACAAATTAGGTGTGGACTTTTACAGACCCCAGAAAAGGAACAGAACCAACCACAGCACTGTCATTCACATTTGGCAGAGAAAAGTGGCAGAAATAAATAATGATTTTGCAGTTACCTTTGCTAGACAAGTTTTAAGGAATGCTAGAAAAATAGCACTTTTATGTTTAAGTGAAAACAGGGTTAAATAAACCAAAGTGGGAAAAAAAGCAGTGGTGTATATTATTTTAATAACGTATATTGAAATACAAAAAAATAGAACTCTGCTTATATGGCACTGGCATAACCAAACCACACCATAAAATCTGGTGTGCCCAGTTCCTCCTAAACAAAACAAAAATGACACAAAATCCAAACACAAACACAAAATCTGAAGACTGTAGCAAAAACCCACATTAGAATTGGTCATGACAAGGAATTCTGGCTTGCAAGTATCTCATTTGAAATATCTGACCACAGAAATATTTATATCCTTATACCTTTGCTACAAGCTGGGATTCAGTGTCATGCTCATTCAATTTAAGATGAATTACAGATTTTTGAATCCTGTCCTCATTAGTTTGAGAAAGATGAGTTAAGTTGCTTTGGCATTGAAATCTGGTGTGCTTTAAACACGTCACACAGCACTTTCTGGATGCGAGGCACAATGCCTGGCTGGAATTAAAAGTGAGAAAAACAGCAAAGGCTCCAAGATGCCGTTGTCTCATTATGTACAGTGCTTTTAAACACAAATCACATTTTGCAGGATCAATTTGTGTTTGTTTCCTAAATCTGCTGTTGGTACAAATGGTTTCCATAGGTGCCTCACCTCTCTTGCCTTTTCAAACAAAATATTTACCTTCTTTTAAGAGACTACAACTTAGTTTACTTCCATAAACAAGGAAGTAATTAAAAGCAGGTGCTTTGGTCAGAAACCCTTGAAAGTCATTAAAAAACCTCCCAGAGCTCCTTTCCAAGATGGAATGCCATGTAACCACAGAGTGTTGTGCACACTGTGGGCTGATCGTGGGCCCAGCAGTCTGACCCATCTGCTCCACCCCAAAGAAGTTTTTGCATTGAACTTTGTGTCAGAGAAAGGAAACCACCTGGAAACACACTCTGGAGTAATGCTGGTGCAGCACATCATTTTGTCTGGACAAAAGTTAAACCAGGCACCCTACCTCCCACGAGCCACATTGCAAGAGGGACAGGAAAAATTGTTTTATGGACTTTTTACAGCCTTTCCAAACTGCTGCAGCTGTTGGAAACGATGTAACTTTAAAAAATTTTAATTAATGGTTTTATTAAATTTTAATTAAACAAAACCAGTATATTAATTATAAGCAGTGCGTTAATCTTGCATCACTTTTACCCAGCATTTAGCAAAGTTGTCTTAAGTTACTTTTATGGGAATACAGCTTGGGAAAATTACTGAGACATAAAGTTTTGATAAACTAACTCTGATATGCTTCAGTGAACAAAGCCTGGGAGAGAAAGATGCATTGTTGAAGCTGGACATCTGGAATGCAGAATTTATGGACTACAAGGACATTTTGCAGAAACCAGAAGAGACTAACAAAGACCATGTCTGTGTGTTGAAAAGTCCCTACTGGAGGAAACAGATACTAAAACCCCTAAAAATATGGACTAATCAGCATGAACAGCGAGGAATCAATAACCAATAGAGGACAGTATACTAATAAATGAAAGAGAATTACACAATTTAAAACCAACGAACATTAATTCGTTTGCTAAAATGTAGGAATAGGTGAAAAAGTTTTGTATCAGTGTCTGGGTAGAGGCTAGAATTTTGTCAGCCACTTACAAACCCTGGCCAGGAATAAAGTACTGCCTCACTCTCCAGCACTACAAAGACACTGTTAGAGGGTTTTCTTTATCCTGACGGTTCCGGAGGATTTCGGCAGCACAGCGGCTGCTGTGGGTTAGTCGGATGAGGTTGCTGGAGGGCATCAACCTGGTCCTGCTGTTTCTGCTCGTGCTTTTCCTTTTCAGCTAGTGCTTTCTCCCTAGCAGTCATCAGCCTAGACCTGGCATCAGGCCTCTTTCTGTCCGGCTGGTGCCTCCTGCAATGTTTTCCAAGGGTATAAACTTGGGTGGATGTCCCGCTGCAAACCAAGCAGGGGAATGGCCAGTCTGTGGCTGGAGCTGGAGCTTAGAGGCCCTGGAAAGGCTCGGCCACGCACAGAGCAGCTGCTTAGTGGCACCATGGCAGTGACATCATACCAGCCGTGCCCCGCCAGCCCCATGGCAGTGATGTCACACATGACATAGTGATGTCAGCATTGCAGCATGGCAGAGGTTCAAAACATAGGAAATTCAGGACCATCCAGGCTTTACAACTGCTTTACCTGCAAAGCAATTGTAGCAAAGCTTTGCAGAAAAAGCTCTTAAGGCATTAAACCATCTGAAATATGCGTGGGAACTGTGCTAAGCCAAGGTTTTGACCTAACAGCCTAAGTTTCAGCATTCATCAAGTCAGATTGGCAAGAGTTGTTTTGAAATGTTTAATAAGCTTTTTGTTTTACTTTACAAGGCAACTTGTCTCACTTTCAGCAGTATCTCAATACAAAAGTCTTACAATGCTTTATTTGCTAAAAAACTACAACATGGAACTGGAGGTTAGGGAGTTCTCTCCTTTTGCCAGCTGTTCTGGCAGGAGGGGTGTTCCACAGCCCGCTGCTGGAGGCTGCTGCACTCAAACACTAAGTTACACAAGTTCTGTACATAATTACAGTCAGAGTATGCAGCTGTATTATACACCACAGGTAAACACCATCATGGCCCATAACTATTATAGAGGAGAGCTTTTTCTTGAAGATTTCAGAGTTTATTTGACCATGGATAAATCTGATATATCAGGGGACTGACATCCATCTTTCTTAGGCACTGATCTAGGCAGAACTGCCTTGCAGAAAAAACTGCCTCTTTTTCAAACTTGTGCATTATTAAAAAAATTTTACGTAGCTCTCAAAGTCTTTAACAAATCTATAAAAATAATTATTTGCTTACCTTCAAACACAGAATATTTGAATAACTTCTTATTCTCTTTCTGCATTAGGTTCACTGCAGTATTAGATCAGGCAGAAACTTCAAAACCTTAATTAGTCCAACTGTGACTCAACCAACTGGATATTTTAGCCTGAACAAAAGAGCTTAAATACAACTCCAAAGAAAACAAAGGAAGTTTGTACCACAGCAGCTCAAGCTAACTAACACTGAATAGATTTTCCATGATGGGGGGAAAAGTTACTATTTTAGGTTTTAGCACAGAATATTCAGGGAAAACATATTGTAGGCCCATGCTTTGTAAACATTTGTAAAAATCATTCAGACACTAGTGGTTTTGGAACGGATTTTCAAATCCTTGGCATTATGCAGGGCAGGAATTAACAGCTAACACTATGAAAACAAGCAACTTTACCATGGCGTTAGAAGAGCAAGAGCACTGAAGGCTCCTGCATCAAGTACTTAAAACTGGGTATTACTTTGTATTTTATTATAAAGTTTATAATACCATTACAGAGTCCAGCATGGCACCGTAAGTAACCTTGTTACAGTATTTGTTTTTGCTTGGTACAAAAAAGCTTAACAGCAGCATAACTGTTACATTGAATCCGGGATTGGAACAGGTTGGCTTCTTCTGAATAGGGATGAGTCAGCGATTTAAAATAAAAAGACTGCATTTTTAAATCTCAGAGATGTGCAAAATTCCTTTCAGGAGAGAATGTGGTAGAGGTGTGTGCAATGTTGAAGGTTATGTCCCAACCCTGATACTGCCAATATATTGCAGTCATGTGGAGGGTGAACTCTGGATCGTTACTCACGACTTTGGGTGCAGTTTCCAGGAGTCCTCCTCACAGCTGGTGTTCTCTCCTCACCCCATTCTATGTCCTTTTATGCAGTGCATCAAGTACTGACATTCATAATTATTCTCGTCCCCTTGCCCCCCCCAAAATAAAATTGGTCCATGATAGTTCTAATAAGCTTCCTTCAGGAATTCCAGTAAACTCTCTATCCTAAGACAGCTGTGACTGTTACAGTGGGTTTATGAAAGCAAATGCAGTCCGGGAGATGAAGGTCTCTATGTAAAGAGAAGTATCTCCATTTTCCTAAGGTCTTCAACAGCTTTTAAAAACACAGAGCATGGATTCCGATGTTATTATGAGGAAAGTCCCTTGGATTTTGGTGCTTTAGCCTTGATGTGATTTGCTGTTTTCACATGTTGTAAGCAACATAAATAGGATCCAACTGATCAGCTAAAAATCCATCTCTCAAGTGCATTCGTTGTTTCTCGCCACGGGAGTTGATGGGTATGACCCCGGGATCCACGATGACCACGACACCAACGATGAGATAATGCTCCTCCAGCACCACGTTGGTCACCAGTGCAACCAGATCCAGCGCTTCCTGCTCTGAGCCTTCCAGCTCCACCACCACCACCAGCAGGTTTGTCCATGTAAACACAGCACTGTTGGCATGACACACATGTTAATGGGGAGGAAAAAATACCTAGACAAGTTATTAAAAAAGGTTATTAAAAGAAAGACAAGACCTCCCAAAGCTTACAAGTAAACCTGAATGCTCTGAGGCTGGAGAGGACCTACAGCCAATGATATACATAACTCATTAGGCCCAAACGGGAATAACACGCGTGAGAAGACACTGTCCATGAAATCCTTGAGATGTGTTTACCACACCCACATGTGTACATTCTGACACAGCCAAGGAAGTTACAAGTTCTTCTGCTTTAGAAGAAATAAAGTGCTCCAGAAGAATAATGCTGAGGTTCTTACCATTCTGCAATGCTCTTATGTGCCCTGATTACAGAGGTTTCTATGTCAATGGGGTGGTATCTCATTCCTCTGAGCTCCAGTGTTTCATCCAAAGAGCCCACGACATACAGGGCATCATGCCTCTCTGCAATACAGCACACACATTTCAACATCATCACATCTGCAGGACAAACACAGTCACTCGTATGTGCTTATTCCTGACGTTCTAAGATGTTCCCAGTGCTTCCTAGGGGGAAGAGTCTGTAATACAAGCTCTATCATTTGGAGAGAATGAAGAGCTCATGTAGCACTTTTGCCTATTGACTCCAAGCAACTGAAACCACACTGAAAAGAATTTCTGGGTCATCCAGTTCTGTCCTTTCTCTCATGTAATGTGACCTCAGTTCATAAACCCAAGCAAAGTCTGCCATTAAAGCATCTTTTCGTTCCACTATGCTTACAAGAGAAATTTTCTTCTCTGATTAACACAAACACTTTTCTGATTTCCAAATTTATCTTCTTTTTTTCTTTTTAACATCAGCTTATGCCCACTTGTCCTCATGCCAGCAAAATTCTACTCAAGCTCCTTAAGATCCCACAGTTTACACAATAAGAACAGCCTCTCCCCAGGCTCAGCTCTGCCAGGTGAAATAAACAAAGCTCTCCTAGACCCTGCCTGAAGGACACACTCTCTGCATTCATCCTGTAACTCTTGTTCAGTTCAATTTTGCTTTTTCTTTGTTAACTGTTTTAGAGTTCTGGTCAGTTGTGTCACTGGAGGTGAAAATCATGCTGCGAAGCTGTACTTCATGTGTACTGTATGTTAATTCACTGCACAAAGCCTCTTAAAAGCTAAAGGACAAGCAACATTGTTCCATGGTGATAAAAACCTCTATGATAGTGATTTTTCAGAAAGCTACAAGGCACAAAAACTTGCTATCATTATCCAGTGGCAGCAGTCAGGACACTGACACTATTAATGTAGACACCATTATTCATTTATGTCCAATCACAGAAAAACAGCAATATACATTTGTTATTAAGTTACAAGCACTCAAACTCCTTTTTTTAGGATGTTCAGAGATTTATTTTTTAAAGTATATGATAATCAAGAGCTGTATCTACTTTGTATTCTGTCTCAACAGAAAACACAGCAGATGGAAGACAAACTTTTCCCAAATTTAGACATCTTGGCTTAAATCAAAAAAACCCCCAGATGAACAATTTATTTTCTCTACTGGAAAGTTTCTCCTCTAGACCTTTAACGTTCGAAAGACTGTAAAATCACTGGTGTCTATGCATATCCTGAACCTGCTGAATGACAGAACATCTCCTACTTAATTCAGGAGTCTTCTGTGATGGAAGTCAGCATAAACTTGCCAGACAGCCTTATCTTTGCTGGCTCAGCTTTCCCAAGGAGCCTCACACAAGTACCCCTGTAGGTTGGTGTTCCCTCTCACCTCCACTGGCATCCGTCAGCTCTGTCCTGCGCAGGAAGCCCAGGTACCCAGTGCGAGCCCACATGGTCTGAGTGTCCCCAAAACTCAGGCGAGCAGTAAAGTGATCAGCGTGCAGTGCTTCTTCTCCATACACTGTGTAGTAACCAGTAGCATTGTGTGGGCTACTCACCCATATCTAGGGGATAAAACAAATCCAAACTGGAATAAACATAGGTTATTTTGCCAGACACAGACAACATCATTAATTGATTTAAAAGATCTGTTTCACAGACAATTTTGACTACTCCAAAATGCCAGTTTTATTGAAATCATTAACTTCCGACCAGAGAAAAGGAGTTTTGTATACATGTAATTGAGGGATGGTAAAGGCCATAAAAAAATGAACCAGGCATTTCGCTTACTGGGAAGGAGCACCTGCTAACCTATTAGCTCGGCATCTTATTACACAACAAAAGATGCCTATAAAACAAAGGTTAAACCAAGCAGCAAATTACCTTTTGCCGCTGCCCAGTGATGGGAGTACATCCCTACCTGTTCAAGCTGCCAGGCAGACACAGTCTAGTGCCCTGGTCTCACCTGGTGCTGTGAAGGCACATGTGCAGCAATGCAAACAGTGCCAGCCCTCTGAGGGGTTCATTCACGTGCCACACCAGGGTGATCCTGGCCGTCCCACTCAGGGGAAGAAAGGCATTTATCTAAGAGGAGGTATCAATGTATCACATCACTACTGATAAACACAGTACAAGGGTACCAAACCTTTACCTCTCCTAAATGTGAGTCTCCCAGAGGTCCCTTGGTTTCTGTGTGTGCTATGATGACCTTTACTCCTGGAAGAATCTTGAATAAGAAGCAAATAGAAGTTAAGAAAATGAATTAATCAAAAGAAAAATCCATCAGAAGGCAACAGTCTGTACTTCCCTTACTACTCCTTTCTGCACCACCAACCATCTCTTTCTACCACTATTATTTAACCTGTTAAATAATTTTAACTCTGAGCAGCTGTTTTGCAGCTTCAGCATTGGTTTCACACCTAGAAAATGACTTCAGAAAGCCTCAGATTTGTTTCAGTGGTAGCAACTTATCCTATTGCTTCATGTCATGCACCTATCTTCACTTTAGCTACTCAATCATAACATGCTCTCCTGGACACATTCTGATTAGCCAAGCTTGTCCCACATGTTCTTTACTGAGATCCAGGTGATGCAGCTCCCTGCCGAGGTGAGTGCCATGAGGATATAATGAGTGTCATAATGCCTTTAAACTGAAAGAGGAGGTTTAGATTAGATGTCAGGAAGAAATTCTCCCCTGTGAGGGTGCTGAGGCCCTGGCACAGGGTGCCCAGAGAAGCTGTGGTTACCTCACCCCTGGAAGTGTCCAAGGCCAGGTTGGATAGAGCTTGGAGCAACCTGGTTTAGTGGAAGGCGTCCCCACCCATGGCAGACAGGGACTGGAATGAGATGAGCTTTAAAGTCCTTTCCAACCCAAACCACTCTGTGATTCTGTGAGGAGGAAGAATCACACTCAGTCTCTCACCTTCCCAGACTCCATAAGTGGCAGACTGTGTGGAGAACCTCTCTCCACCAAACGCACCCTGAGAAAATAAGAGGATACATTTGTACAAGGCTTTAAGAACTGTTGGAGGTTAAGATTTTTTTTTTCTCTCAGGGAATTTTCTCCCATCTGTTGCCTAAGAGATGATAATGACTGGTACTTAAGAGAGACAAAAGATATAGCCATGGAGGAGGGGGAGGGGTGCAGCTGGCTGCACTCTCCTAGCTGAGGGGCTTTCTCTTGGGAAGGGCAGAGATACCTTGAGATTTTGGCTGGGGGGGTCAGGGGCTGGGCTCAGCTTCTCTCTCTCACTCGCTCTTGGATCGGAGGGGACCAATCTGCGGTTACTGTGGGAAGAATTTGCTGCCACCGTGGAGTTCCGCCTTTTACTGCTTCTACCGTGAGTGAGGCTTTGCTCGTAAGAGCAGCTGTTGAACTGGGACCTTAGTAACACTCTACCTCAATGGAAAAGGACCCTCACCATCTACTTGGGTGCCCAGGGGAAAACCCGTGACCCTGAGCCGCGAGCCCCTCTGAGTGAGTCTCTCCTAGCTGCTTGTGGGAGCCCACCTGCTGCTGCCCCGCCCTGCTGTCTTCTGCTGCTACTTCGGGTTTTTCACTACACTTCACCCCGATACCCCGTGTCTGCCCAAACCCCGCAGTTCCTGCTAAGGCTGTGGAGTTTCTGCTACATTTTGTTTGTCACCCCGGGGTGTGCCTGCCTCTGCCGTTCCCGCCGCTGCTCCCACGTTCCCGCCACAACCCACT
>NW_008239762.1:43779-45552 GCF_000691975.1 Corvus brachyrhynchos
AGCCACCCCATCGGCTGTGACCAGAACTGCACCCAAGGGGAAGGTGCCTGACAGCTGAGAGAGGCTGGCACTGGGTTTGTGGGTTTGTTTGTTGTCGCTGCCGCTGTGGTTGTTTGTCTGCCTTGTTATACATACATACATACAAGTAAAGAACTGTTATTCCTTTTCCCATATCTTTGCCTGGAAGCCCCTTAATTTCAATGTTACAATTTGGAGAGAAGGGGGTCATTGTCTCCATTCCAAGGGAGGTTCCTGCCTTCCTTGGCAGGCACCTGTCTTTCAAACCAAGACAAGAACTTAAACAGAAGTGTTCTAGTATATGCACTGCTACCCCAACCTTAGCTGCACTGACTGAGCTGCAATGAATCACCCAGTTACTCTCAGTTATTCACAACTTAAGTTTCTAGCTGTCTTCTAACTTCCCTGTTAGCATTCCCACAGACCATGTTTCTTTCAAGAATCTGTAACTCTGCTCTCTGGAAAGATGAGTAACTTTTTCCAAAAAAGCCTGAAGGTTGCAGTCCCACCAGGATTTTAAATTCACCTTCTTTTCCGGATTCTCCTGGACCTCTGCTTGTCACACTGAGTCATGGCAGAGCATCAGTAGGAATTACAAACAGTAAAGAGCAAGGAGCCTAACTGGAATTAAGTGACACAGTGCAGCCCAGGGAAGGCTAAGGGAACAGAGTTGTTTTGGTTTGAAGGGGGGAAAAAAAAAAAAAAAAAGACTAAGGGAGACTCTGTACTATTTCCACTACCTAAAGGATTGTGAGAGAGCAGATTTCTTGGAATTGCACAGCACAGGGATACAACACGGCAGGGAGTCAGTTGACTGCTGCCAAGGATATTTCAGCAAACCAGTGCACTGAGGCTGAAGTTTCTTCTCCACGGCCACTGAAGAGTTAATGCTTTAACACAGACTGTACCTGTCATGTCGAAGTGCTCTCATATCTACATAGACTGTTGTTGGATCTGGTCCTGCTGTTCCCTAAGAATAAGGAAGAAGAAACAAATTCAACAGAAGCCACGACATCCTGCTTTCATTCTCACAGCCACATAAATTCACAAATTTCTCTCCCTTTTTTACTGACACTTATAAAGCACTTCCCTAATGTACAAGAAATAAAGTAGCCCCCCTTTCAACAGTGACTACTGCAGAGCCTTTCGTTTTTTATGGAATCAGCCAATGAATGCACAAGTGAAGTATGTGGGACAGGTAAGTCTAAGTTTTGGAAAATTTTTAAATTTAAAATCCAGCTTTTATGATTTTATTTGAGTAAGCACCTGCTCTAAAAGCCACACAGCCAGTGCAAAAGGATGTAAGCATAAACCTATGTGGGCCTAGTTCCTAACACTGCAGAACCAGATGGACTTTAGGACGTGACAAGCACACATGCATCACTATACCTGTTCAGCCAGCTTGCCCAGCCTGTTTGGCTGACAGCAGGACCACAAACAGAAGTAACAGAGGCCATCAAAGTGTGGGAAACAGAGAGAAAGGGGAAAAAAAGAAAATACAAACAAAGAGGCACTAGAAACATAAGATACACACAGTAAGACAGAAAACAAAACTTACACTGTTTTAGAATGAAAAGAAAATTTCCATTTCAGATTATTTGAGAGCTTGGCACTTTTAGGTGGTTCTTTGGGAAACATGCAAGTCACAGATAATGAACAAAAGAGGGCCAAGGCAACTCATACATTGCTTTATAATAAATCCCTTCTCCCTCTGTAAGACTATTTGCAGCTTCAGAACAGCTTTTCAGTGAACCA